>NC_077227.1:23704675-23832175 GCF_027887165.1 Monodelphis domestica | reverse complement strand
TTCCCAATTATTAAATCGGAGTCCTCCGAGATGGGGTATTTTTATCTTCAAAGCCTGCCAAGGAGGGCTCTTCATTGGAGGAATCAGTGATCCCACATGTACGGCTCACTACCACCCAGGCAGCTCCCATAAGGCTCGGGGCCCCCCTAAAGGAAGGGTGGGACGAGGGTGCGCAGAGGAGGCGTTTCTGAGGGGCCCCCCTGGCCAGGGCCACCTTCGTGCCAGGGGGGGCCTCTGCCCTGACCTTGGGGCGCCCCGAGGCCCCAGCTCTGCTTCCCTAAAATCCACTCTTCAAAAATGGTTAAAGTGAAAGAATTTGAGCAGCATGTGTGAGAGTGGCTCTTGGGGGTTCCTCATTTGCTTATTTATTTATTTCCAAGCTGTACCTTTGATATCTGTGCAGAGACACTGCCAGAAAGCCATCTGCCTCCCGGGAGAGATCCTGCTGGGAGGTCCACAGGCAAGCCCGGGCTTCCTGGAGACAAAGGGGTGCCTGACACCCCGACCTCGACACCGAGTGCACGATCTGGGCTGGGACTGGGAGGCAATTAGTCCAAGGAGGTTCTTTATTGGATCCTAATTACAACAGCCTCTCCCCATCAAGGATGACTCCTCTGCCAATGAGCAGAGGGAGCCCCAGAGCATGCTGGGACACAGCTGGGCCAAGGGGAGCTCCTGGGTTTGGGGTGGGAGGGAGGGTCTGCCTTGCCTCCCTTGGAAAATGTCGAGGCCCAAAGTCTTCTGCTTTATCCTCCTCGACATCTGGGGAGGGTCACACACGTCCTGAAGGAAAGTCTCACCGAGTGTGGAAGGACGAGGATATGGGTCTGTGCATTTAGTCATTTCTGACTCTTGAGGACCGCATTTGGGGTTTTCTTGGCAAAGATCCTGGAGTGGCTGGCCTTCTCCTCCTCCAGCTCATTTTACAGATGAGGAAACTGAGGCCAAAAAGGTTAAGGGACTTGTCCAGGGTCACATAGCTAATCTACTAGACTAGACTGATATGTCCTTTTCTAGCTCATTTTACAGATGAGGAAACTGAGGCAGATAGAATGACGTGACTTGTCCAGGAACACACAGCTAGTCTGACATTGAATTTGAACTCAGGAAGATGAGTCTTCCTCGTTCCAGGTCTGACACTATCTACCCCACTGCCTCTCTGCCCCATGATTGTGCCTGTGTAGGTGCTGATAGAGGCAGAGGCAGAGGGGCAGCATGGCGTCATGATAGAAAGTTGGTCTTCAAGCCAGGAAGACCCGAGTTCAGATGCTAGCTTGGACCCATGCTGGCTGCGTGACCCTCCACTGTCCCTTCTCCGTGCCTCTGGCAGCTCTCTAGGACTAGAAGTGGCCACTTTTCCAGCTGGCAGGGCTGGCTGGGATTTCTGTGTTCCACAATTCCCAACGCCAAGGAAGGTCAGGACCAAGGCTGACCAGGGCCACCAGCTCGTGTGCCTTCTCTCTGGTGTTTCTAATGTAGTTCCAAGACCCCAAGGGACCCAGTGGATGGAGTGCTTGGGTTTGGAGTCAGGAAGACCTGAGTTCAGATCCTGCCACAAATACTTACTAGCTCCTTAGAGCTTATTTGTATGTATGGTTTGCATGTTGTCCTGCCTCCCCATCAGATGGTGAACTCCCTGCGGGCAGAGACTGTTTTCTGCCTCCTTTTATAACCCCAACCCTCAGCTTAATAAATGTCGCTGTGAAATCCTAGGTAAGTCATTTAACTTCTGCATCTGGCTGTCATTGATGATTGGGATATTGATGGGTCTGATGCCTCCAGCCATGCCTTGGGTGGCCCCACCAGTTACTCTGATGCATTCTCCTAGCCGGGCCCCAACCCTGCTCTTTTCTGGATGGATGGATGTTTAGATTCTGTAGTCTGTAGTTCATACCCAGAGACTGAGGGGTTCGGGGACCTGTGCTGTGTTAGAAGCAGGATGAAGGGGCTTCCCAATGTGGAGACCAGATTTCTACCCCCTTTCTAGGTTCCTTGAGTGTCTTTGTTTTTGACAGTTTCTGATAATGATCCCCCAACTCCAGAAACGTTGCCAGGGAGTGATAATTCTTTGGATGTGGCCAGATTGTTGCATTTCTACCTTGGTAGTCAGAACCCACAGTTTTGGACCAGAAGTTTCTAGATCACTTAACATCCCCAAGTCATAATAGGTAGCATTTATGTATGCTCTCTCTCTCTCTCTCTGTCTCTCTCTCTCTCTCTTTCTCTCTCTCTCTCTCTTTCTCTCTCTCTCTCTCTCTCTCTCTCTCTCTCTCTCTCTCTCTCTTTCTTTCTGTCTCTCTGTCTCTCTCTGTCTCTCCATCTATCTCTCTCTTTCTCTCTTTCTCTGCCTCTGCCTCTCTCTTTCTGTCTCTGTCTCTCTTCTTTCTCTCTGTATCTCTCTGTCTCTGTCTCTGTGTGTGTGTCTCTCTCTCTCCCTCAATCAAACTTGCCTTTTCTATTATGAATAGCTCACTTGCAGAGGGAGCTGGGATCATCCCTGGGTGCTGCCCCATAATGATTTCCCCAGATTTTCCTGGCTGGGGCTATGAACCAGAGGAGTAAGCGGTCCTCCAACATGAGTTTAGGCCTCTGGTCTTTCTAGAGCCCAGGACACAAGGCTTTTCAGAGCCAATGGGCAGCAGAACTTGGACAAAGGTATGACGTGATTCCAATGGAAAATCTTACACTTGGATTTCAGAAAAAACCTCACAGTTGAGGATTGCTTGAAGAAAATGGTAACATTTCTCCTAGAAAAGAAGACAATTGCCAAACGTTTGAAGGGCAGCATCTTGGAAGAGGAATGGGGTGTGTTCTCCTTGGGCCCAGAAGGTCAAACTTGGGGCAGTGAATGGAAGTTGTAAAGAACAATCTTTCATCAAAGGTGGGATGGCCATTGTTGGATACGGAAGAGAAAGGATTCATGTTCAGGCACAGATGGATGGAGATGACCTCTGAAGGTTCTTCCCACTCTGACTCTTTATAAGCAATTAGGTACAGTCAATCCTAAGGGATGGTTTTCTTTTCTGCTGTTTCCTTCCTTGCTGGTATTTCCAAAACTTGGGTTCCTCTGAGCCTACTCAGTCCTCAGTCTGACCAGCAATAAAACTCCCTGCCTCATTTGCTCCTGGGCCAAGTCTTCTAGTCTCCACGTGAAACCATGCACCACTGAAGTGTTGGGGATCTTGAGCACTGCATCTGAGGCCTCCAGCTCATCAAAAATAGAGTGACTAGCTACCATACTTGCAGTCAGGAAGATTCAGCTTGGGATCTTGCCTCAAGACATCAATTAGTCAATCAACAATCATTTACTAAGTGCCCACTCCACTCCAGGTACTGTGCTAGGATCCCTCAGACACTGGCTTTATGACTGAGCAAAGAAGCTGCCTCTCTGCCTCAGTCTTCTCAGTTTTAGAATAAAGATAATGCTATTACCTCCTTCCCAGGGTTTCAGAGGGGATCTCATGCGATTATACATGTAAAGTGATTTGCAAGGCTTAAAGCACTATAGAAATGGTAGTTATTATTGGCATTATCATCTAAGTGGAAGAGCTTCTTCCAGTTACTGTTGGAGATCCATGGCCCTCCTGGACAAGCCCCCACTCCCCCCAAAGCATGACCCTCAGGCAAGGACTTGGGGTTCCCCAAGTGAGAAGAATTGCTCAGAGGCCCCAATGGTATCTAGAGTCAGAGTTGGAGATAAGCCCAGGACAAGACCCGAGAGAGTCAAGGCAGGAGTGAGCAGCCTCCAAGGCTCTCTTGAGAGTTGAGAAGGGAAGGACTGGACAGAACCCAAGGCTCTTGGATCCTCTGAAAGCCTGTAGGGTGAGGGGAACAGAGAAGGACCAAGCAATGAGGAGCAGCTTCTTATTTTGACCAACTATTCCTGTGATCTAGGTTCAAAACTCTGTTTCTCTGCTGCTGAATAGCTATGAATGCTATAAAGCTCTTTTGCATATTTTATTTAAAAAAATACATTTTTAAAAAACTCTTACCTTCCATCTTAGAATCAATACTGAGTTTTGGTTCCAGAACAGAAGAGTGGTAAAAGCTAGACAAGTGAGGTTAAGTGACTTGCCCAGGGTCATACAGCTAGGAAGTGTCTGAGGCCACATTTGAACCCAGGATCTTCCATCTCTAAGCCTGGCTTTCCATCTGCTGAGCCACCTGGATGCCTCCTATGAGGATCCTTTAAATTCAGCACCCTCAAAATCCAACAATATTTGCAAGATCTCTGGTGGACCCACCCTAGTTACAGCACAGACTGGTATCTCAAGACCCACAGTGACATATTTAGTAATAACTTCTAACGGATGTCAGTGATGAGCTCCATGGAGATTCAGTTTATAAATCTGGTTTTCTGTGTAATTGGAATCTGTGTACCAAAAAAAAAAACAAAAAACAAAAAACAAAAAAACAGAAGTTCCCGCATCTCCATGGAGTCTTCATTTAGAAGTAGTTAATTTTTTTTAAAGAAGAAAAAGCCCCAGGACTGTTCATTGTCTCTCCATACTTTATGTCGGACACGATGGATTAAACGGGTGACATTCAAACTCATCAGCTCCTGACCTTGACTCGACCCCATTGGCTTTTTCCTGGGTGCCACTTTTTCTTTTGGGGGCCGTTCATTTTGAGTGTTAGATAGAGATCAATAGTCATAGCTCGAAATTGGCATCTTCGGAGGACAAATCTGTCGGGCAGCAGTGCATAGATCGGATGGGGCTTCGGTTAAGAAAATAGTGTACTCCTTCATTATTGTTTTCCATGACAGTATCCCCAGTGTTATTTCATCCCAGTGCCGGGATGCTGACAGCCCCTCGTAACATCTTATCTATCATAGGATTTTCGTTGCTGTCTTTTCATGCTTGGTTTCTGGAGTGGAACTTTATTTCAGAGGCCCCCAAATTAGAAAATATGGCCACAGCAATGCCCCCCTTCCCCACCCTTGGGTGCAGGGAAATATAGAGGAGGGTGATCCAGATAAAAGGAGACTCATTTAACCTCATTGGTCATCCAGGTTGGTCAGTTGCATATTTGCATCTAGCTCCCAAAGAATTCTTTTAAAAAACTGCTTTATTAAACCAAAAAATAACCCTAAAATAAACATAATTCTGGACAGAGCTGGTAGTCTCTTCTCCGGGAATGATCATTGGCTGGTTTGGGAAGATGGCATTCATCATAGGCACTGACCCAAGGAGACATCCTTTCCTATTAATGTTAAGGGAATGGCTCTAGCATCTCCAACATATTCCTTTCTCATCTTCGATCTCTAGGGAGGTTCCTTCATCTGGGAGGACCAAAGTGGAGGGAGGGGGATAGGAGAAAAGGTCATAGCCCATTCTTTCAGGTGCCATTTTGCAGTGCTCCATTTTTTTGTGAGTCCTTGAATGTTTTCATAGTTCACAAGGATTTTGTAGAGAAGAGATGCTGTCATCGTCCTCTGGAAGTGAGTCACCCAGGTTCTGATCCTTAGTTGTACAATTACCTTCATCTCTTCATCTCTAAATTGAAGGGTTTGGGCTAGATTGCCTTTGAGGTCCATTTCAACTCAAAATCCTCTTAGCTTCAGGGAAAGAAATGGATCTTCCAAAGAAGTGAGATTCATTGATGACAAATGAAGGACCAAATGCTGTTCCTTCCAGTTTGATTATGGGGGAAAGTGGGAAAGAGAAAGGGTTTTGGATCCCAAATGGATTCTACCAACCATGGAGCAATGAGGACAAACTCCTTACCTTCCACCTCATCATATCAAATGGTATTTGAAAAGAGCTTCCACTTAAGGAAGAGACTTGCTAACCAGTTACCCACACCTTCTTTCAGCTAATCTCAAACTGTAGACTGTACCCACAGTGGCAACTTGATTATCTTTCTTTGGAGAGTGGGGGGGATTTTTCTTTTTTCCTTTTTTAGATCTCTACAGCTTAGGTGGGTGGAATGAAAATAGTCTCCTACAAGTTCTTCTTAGTTTGCATAGTATTCTTAGAACTGGTTAACTTGGGCCTTTGTGATTTAAATGATGGTGATCTTGAGCAAAGAAAATAAAAGTTATTTTGGGGAAGGAGGGTGGGACCAGGAAGTGTTCTGGCTTCTTCTAGGTCATACATCTGCTTTGCTTACTTGGAATTGAGCACTGTGGCCTGCATTGTGGTCCTGTTGTCTTCTAGCCCTGGAAGATTCCACTATGTATTATTTACATTTTCTGGTTTCCTGAGCTTTCTTCACATCTGCAGAAAGTCTTTCCCTTTCCTCTAGTGCCCTCTCTCTAGAGTACTCCCAATTTATCCTAGATCTATCTTGTTTGGACATAGTGGTTTTGATATTGTCTCCCCACTGGACTGTGAGCTCCCTGAAAGCAGAGACTGTCTTTCTCTGTCTCCCCAGTTAGGACCCTTAGGTGGCACAGTGGGGAGAGTTCTGGACCTGGAGTCAGGAGGACCCATCTTGGTGGGTTCCAATCTGGCCCCAGACACTTACTAGCTCTGTAACCCTCTTGGTCTCAGTTTCCTCATCTTTCAAATGGAGAAGGAAATGGGAAACCAATCCAGTAGCCTTGCCAAGAGAACTCCAAATGGAATCTGGAAAAGTCTGACACAACTGAACAATAAGTATCCCTGGTACTTAGCATACTGCCTGCCATACTGTAGATGCTTTATAAATTCTATTTGACTTGTTAATGACCTGTCAATAAGGAACCTAGAAACCCCCAACTTGTAGCCTAGTAAGATCTGATGAACCCCAAGTTTTAGGACTAGATTGTAAATTGGAGACCCCAAAGCTGGTTCCCCTGAGAATCCACCCTGAAGGGAATTCAGACTGAATAATGGACCTTGAGGTGCAGACATTTTACTTTAGGTGGGGGCTAAACCCCAGCCAAGTGACGGTCAGTCTCCTAAGCTGAAGGTCTATCCGCAGGAGGGTGTGATATCCTGGGAGAGGCTTCTGGAGACAAAAAGAATCACTCTGCTGGGGTTTAGCCCCCACCTAAAGTGGATTGCCTTCACCTCAGGGTCCATTATTCAGGCTGAAAGGGCTAGCCTGAGATTCCCTTCAGGGTAGATTCTCAGGGGAACCAGGAACAGGTACAAGCTTTGGGGTCTCCAAACTACAAATCTAGTCCTAAAACTTGGGGTCCATCAGATATCACAAGGCTACAAGTTGGGGGTTTCTAGATTCCATGTTGACAGACCCTTTAGAAAATATTAAGGCGGTTCAAACTTTCTAGATGAATAGTTCTCATGGGTCCATTCTGTGTCCCCTAACATGTGGCAAGACTCAGATGTTCAAAGAGCTCCCCCGGAATGGTGTGGCCAAATGGATGGATGGGAGCCCATTGACTTAGTTGCATCCACCATTTTAGCTGTCTATGATCTGGCCACATTTCTGAATGAGGAGCAAATGGTGATATTATGGCTATTTGCTGGAACATTTATGGAGGATTCCTGGAAGTCCAGAAGGTGGCCCTGAGGGGGTCTTTGGGAAGGATAATTAGGTCTCCAGGATGGTGGCCAGACTTTTTAGGAAGTCCCATTGTTTTCTTCCTGGGGTGGACCTTGGCCAGAGGACTGCCTGTCTTGACCCCAAGGGTCAAAGTCCTTTGTTATCTTTTGGAAGGTAAGGAAGTGACCAGAACAACTTTAGCCTTTTCTTAAGGTCCTTCCAAGGGAGACTCTGAGAACAAAACAGACAAATAAAATATTCTCCTGGGAAGATACTACATATTCATAGATAAGTAAATGCTAGACAAGGAAGGCCTGGGAAAGCATTAAAATTCCTCAGGTGCTCAAGGAAAACCTCCGAGGCTTCTAAGAGGTCAGGGTGATAAGGAAGTACCAAGTCCCAGAGATGGGACAGGCATAGGAAGTAGCAAGGAGACCAGTCTGGCTCAGATCCAGAGTATTTCAAAGGGAGTCTGGAGAAATTATGTCTAGAAAAATTATGCTGAGGTGCATGGATTTTAGAATTAGAATTAGAGGTGGCTCATTGGATAAAGAACCAGGTCATTGAGAAGGGAGGTCCTGAGTTCTAATCTAACCTCAGACACTGGCAAGTCACTTTGCTGCTTTTCTGTGTTAGTACCAATACTTAGTATTAATTCTAAGACAGAAGGTAAGCGTTTTTCAACAAAGGAACTAGAAGGTACCTCAGTGGTCATCTAGTCTAACATCCTCACTTTACAGCTAAGGAACCAAGTACAGATTTAAGATTTGAGTCCAGGACCACTGAGTCCAAACCCAGTGCTCTCCTCTCTGCCCTACATAGCCTTTTGGCTGAAATCTGATTGTACAGGGCTCAATGCCAGCTGTTCTAGAGGAAAACAGGCAATGGGGGCTACTAAAGATTCTTGAGCATACGTGAACATAAACCTGAGTTTTAGAGGTAAACATTTGGGAATGGCACATTAGCTAGAAGGAAAAAAGCTATGAAAATAAATACATTCCTGCAAAATTATGCCAAGTCCTTCTGTACTTTGCAGTCCAGAATTGGGCTGGTCTGTCTCCATTGCTCTGTCCTGCAGCTTTAATAAGTAGTTGGAGACAGAAACAAAGTAGGGGATCGATCTGTCATTTATCCCACAGCTTGGTCCAAGAGAAGCTTTAAAAGAGACAAGGGAGATGAGACTATTCACAAGGCCAGAGAAAAGGAGAACATAGAAACCGTAGAACAAAGAACAGTGAATTGGCCAGTGCCAGGAGAAATCAGGAGTGCCAGTAATGGACCTGTATATTTTAGTTTGGAGGAAGATATCCTGCTGAAGATCCCAGGTGGGGCTGAGTGGACTTGGAGGTAAGTCAGAGTGTGCTTGGTCTCTGATCTTGATGGTCTCCTTCCAGGGAACCCAGAGGAAACTTGCTGATCTCTCCTAACAGATATTTTTTTTTTGAGTGTTTTTGAAAAGATACCACTGAGGGATGTCTTTTCTCTAATTTGCATTTTATTTTAATTTTTCTATGAACAAGTATTTATTTTATCTTATTTCTCTCCTCCCCTCCCTTTGAAAAAAAATACAAGAAAAAACAAAACCCTTGTAACAAATAGGCAGTCAAATAAATTCCCACATTGACTATGTGCCAAAGTGTATATGGCTCATTCTGCCTCTTGAGCCCATTTCCTCTGTCAGGGAAGTAGGGAGTAAGCTTCAATATCAACCCTCTAGAACTGTGGGTCATCATTGCTTTGATCAGAGTTTAACAGTGCTTTTGTCATAGTAGTCTTTGTTCTTCTGGTTCTCTTCACTGTATTCTGTGTCTATTCATAGAAATCTTCCCAAGTTTCTCTAATCCCATCCCTGCCACCATTCCTTATGGTACAATACTATTAAAATACCTGTATATACGATGATTTATTCATTTACTCTCCAACTGATGGATGCCCCTCCGTTTCTTTATTGTCTTTCTGGCATACAAAGACTTGGTATTGTAAAGATTAAAATTTAGGGAAACTGAGGCATCTGAGGCAGGTAGAAATTAGTTTCTCTTTGCAAGGAGTATTATATTTTTATGAGGTTTATTAAAAGTTGAGGATTAAAGAAAATACAGGATATACTAAACACTTAATTTCTTCATTGATTAGTTGATTGACTCCCAATCTAGCCCCCTTCCCATTGAGCCACCCTATGTGTTTTCTCCTTCTTGGGAGCTGAAGGCTCTTTCCTTTTCCATCTCCTTTTGGTGTGTGAGCCTTCTCTGTCCAACCATGGTGGATATTATGAAATATAAGCTCTCAGTCCAAAGTCAACACCCCATTGAACTGATTGACCATTGTTGAAGTCTCTGAGATATAAATTTTGCTAAGTCATGCATGTAAATATTAATCTTTCATGCTTAATAAAAAGAAAGTATTTAGCAAACCTAGAAGCAGCCCCATAAATAAAAGAACAGACATAAATGGGACCTTCAGCTTGCAGGAGAAATTCCTTTGAGAAGATTGGGCAGTTTTATACCATGTGGGATCATGGTACCAGGGCATACTTGGTCCATTTACATGACCTGAAAAGATGGAACTGAAGGAAGGTGAGTCCTTGAGGGAATTCTTCCAGGGAGGCTTCTTAGAACTTGGGCAAGGGAGGAAAAGGCCCAAAGGATGAGGCCCAGGAGAAACCATCATAGCTTCCCCCTCCTTCTGTTTCCACTGACGTGTGTCCTCTGTGTATTTGTAGAGGGGGGTGTATGGGGTGCTCAGAGAGGGGTAGTATCTCTGGTATGGAGGGCTTGTCGTGCCCTCCTAGGGCAGCTCTCCAGCCTCTGACCCCCACCTGACACCCAGCTCTCACTGGTGGCTCCCAGTAGCTGCTAGCATGCGGCAGCGGCCACACCCCAGGCAAGGCTAAAGCTTGTGAGGGTAGCCATCGGGTCATCGACCCCTGGTGAACTAAGGCTTTGCTCACCCAGCATGTGAAGACTGCTTCGGCAGAACAGGCGGAAGAAACCAACAAGAAGGTTCAACGGCTGAGAGGGCGACGCAGCAAAGCACTGTGGAGTGCTCAGGGTGTGATGGAGCACAAAGGACAATACGGCCATCCAATGCAGCTGAGGAAGTCTCCAGGTGCAACGACTTTTCGTGCCACTGGACCCAGGCTTCCCACGCCGAGAGAGTGGGACTGTCTCTGTGCATCGACTTTTCCACTTAAATCTTCATGCACAGGTGTCTTTGTGCACACTCATCTATACACCATAGATGAAAACGCACAAAGACAATCATCATCCTCAGTTACCGAGAGACTACTACTACTACATGCAGAAGCCAGGCCAATTGCAAGCTGGAAGACCATACCTACCCTGGGGAAAAAAGGAAGGGAAATTAATACAATCAAGCCTATTAAGAAAACAAAACAAATAGCTTTTATTGAGTTAAAAAACAATGCAATGGGGGGGGGGGGGGGAGCTGGGTAGCTCAGTGGGTTGAGAGCTAAGCCTAGAGATGGGAGGTCCTAGGTTCAAATCTGACCTCAGACACTTCCCAGTTGTGTGACCCTGGGCAAGTCACTTGACCCCCATTGCCTAGCCCTTACCATTCTTCTGCCTTGGAGCCAATACACAGTATTGACTCCAAGAAGGAAGGTAAGGTTTAAAAAAAAACAATGCAATCACTTAAAAAAAAAGTTTTGGAATTATATGGTGAAAGGGTTTTGTTTTTGAAAAATTAATTTTGGGACTTTATCAGCTTTTCACTAAGGTTGAACAAGTTCATCCAAAGGTTGTTGAATCAGAACAAAAAGGATTCTGGGCAACAAAGAAAACAAAACCAGAACCTATCCATCCATCCATCCACTCATCTATCCATTCATTCATCCATCCATCCATCCACCCATCTGTCCATCCATTCATCCATCCATCCACCCATTCATTCTCAGGAAATGTTTTTAAAGTACCTACTGTGTCCAGAACCCTGTGCCAGGCCCTCAGAGAGATGTAAAAATCTTAGAAAACAAGGACATCCTTAACCTCGTAGAGCTTAGAGTCCAACAGAAGGACAGGACATGTACAAATTAAATAATTATGATCTGTGTGATTGCATGCTAAATTCATTAGAAAAGTCCTAACCAAAGGGCTGTCTCTGTGAGGTCCCCAGAATCTAAAGCTAGAAGCTTCTGGAGAGACCATCTAATCTGACCTCTCATTTTTTAGAAATGAAATGAGGAAACTCAGACCCAGAGAATTGAAGGGATTTGTCCAGATATCATATAGGTGGTGAGTAGCGCCAGAGGTCTAACTTGTGGTATTTGTAACTTGGGACAGCCCAGACTGCATCCCTCATATCCTGGACATAGTGAGTGACCCCATGATCTTTGTCTGAGAGTGTCTCTGCCTTCCCCCATACTCACCTTGGGACTGACCTCTCACAGGCAAAAGGAGGCTCCTTGTTTTTTGTGTACCTCTCTGGAAGAGTGGTAGAATAGAAGCCAGACAAAGCCAGGGATTCTAGGGAGACTCCCTCACCTAGGGAGGGGTGGTAAGAAATATTAAGTATTAATTAATATAATAAATTAACAGAATATAATAATAATACAATATATAATTAATCAATGCTTAATTAAAAACTAATTTCTCTTATTTCTATATTATTGAAATATTGCAAACATTTTAGAATCACTAAATTTAGCATTCTGGGGCAAAGTGCTAATCACCCCACTCTGGTTATGCTTTTAAATAGTAGGGCTAAGATTTAAATACAGGTCCTTTCATTACTAATGGATGGGTGGGAATGATTTGGATTTGGGATTGAAAATTTGGAAAGAGTTCTAGGGAGAAGAGGCATTTGAGTTGGCCTTGAAACCATCCATCAATTGATCAAACATTTATTAAGTGCCTACTGTGTGTCAAGTACTGTGAAATATAAAGACAAAAAAAAAAGTAATCCCTGTTTCCAAGTAACTTATTTAGCTCTACTCATTACCCTAAGGAGGACTGACAGGTTGTAGCATTTCTTCTGAATGAAATAAATTAGTAGTTTATGAGCAGAAAGGCAAGATGGCCCAGAAGTCCCAGTGAGCTGCTCCAGAAATGGTATTTAGCCATCCCCTTCACCTGGCCATTGCGTGCCCTCAGGCACTTATCTGGAGCCCATCAAAACACATAAATAAGTTTCCTCTGACTAACTTAAATCCCTCAATGCCAATTTGGTTCTAATTGTGCTAAAATTTTGTCAAAGTCTCTCCTGGACTAGAAACTCACTTGCCAAGTTTTTGCCCAAGGCGGATTTTAATGGCCAAGCTCTACAGCCATCAAAGGGAGGAGGAGTTATCCCCATCTCTTCCCAGATGATGACAACTTGCTACAACTCAGAAAGAAGCCCCATCTAAGAATCATAAAGGAGGAGAGATTGGGTACAGCTCTGACAGGCAGATTGGAGTTTAATCACTTCTCTCCTCCTTCAGGAAGTAAGGAGGAGGAAGGGGCTGCTGCCACAGATGTTTTTATGTCCTCAGGAGGCTCTTCATCTTAGCCAGATCAAAGTAGTTGGGAGGCAGAGGTAATTTCACCTAGATGGGTACTTTCATTGCCATTTATGCCTTTCGTAGATTAATTTATTTCTCCTCTAGTGGTGGCTTCACTTTGAGTTCAATCCTCATTCATGTAGGCATTTGCGATCTCTTCCAGCAAAGTCCCAGAGTCAAGCAGATGGGATTGAGATGTTTTGAGTGTGCCTTAATGAGTATTGGATATTGTTGAAGCCAGTGGGGTCTTTTAGAGCCTGGCCAAGTGCTCTTAGTATCAAGAAAACAAAACAAATGGGCAATGGCTGCCATATTTAACTCATTGGAGAAGTCAATGACATTGACCAAGGTGATTGAAAGGGAGGAGGAGCCTGTTTAGTTTTCCAAAGCTTTCTGGACAATATCTACTAAGAATTGCAATATGGGCTCCATCTCACCAGCTCATAATCTCAAAGGGAACCTGAGAGACCATTTTATCCTACCTATTTTACAGATTAGGAAACTGAGGCCCAGGGAGATAAAGTGATTTTCTCACAGTCAGATAAGTAGTAAATTGGCAGGAAGTAGGACTCCTTTGTCATATGGTAAAAGAAATCTAGAAGCAAATAAACCTCTTTCTTATTGACTATGTGATGTTGGACAAGTTACTTCCTCTCTCTGGGCTTTAGTTTCCTTATCTGTAAAAGGTTCCACTAGATAGCCTCTTCTGAGGAGATACAGTGGAGAGAGCTCTGGGCCTGGAGTCTGGAAGACTTGAATTCAAATCCTACCTCAGGGACTAATTAGCTGTGTGATGACCCTGGGTAAATTACCTAGCCTGTCTCAGCCTTTGTGTCCTCCTCTGCAAAATGGAAATAATAATACCTCCCAGGGATGCTGTGGGGATCAAATGAGAGAATATTTATAAAGTGCTATTTAAATACTGTAGGGCAGCTGGTATAGAGTTCTTGGCCTGGAGTCAGGAAGATTCCTCTTCCTGAGTTCAAATCTGACTTCAGACACTTCCTAGCTGTGTGATCCTGAGTAAGTCACTTAACCCTGTTTGTCTCTTGTTTCCTCCTAATGAGCTGGAAAAGGAAATGGCTAACCACTTCAGTATATTTGCCAAGAAAACCCCAAATGGGGTCACAGAATTAGACCCAACTGAAAATAACTCAACAACTACAAAATATCATCAATGATGATGATGAGGAAGAGGAGGAGGAGGAGAAGGAGGAAGAGGAGGATGGTAGCCCCCAGAGCCCAAGCTTCAGCTCTTATTGCAAGTCAGATCCCTCATCTATCTATTTACTCTAGGAAAGAGAGCCTTAGCTGCTTTTGAAGGGTTTGCCAATATCTTGAGTTCTGGGGTCTCTTTTAGGGACCAAGCTCTTTTGGAACACAAAACACTTAGCCAGCTAATTAGAACCCACAGGCATTTAGTCAACTTTGGAAACCACTTCTTTCTGCCAACCGGATAAACATCTCTGTCCTGAGCTTAGGTCTGATTTAAGGTTAGACAATTCCCTTCAATTCCCATCAATTGACAACATGGATTTAGGGCTGGAAGGAGCCTTCGAGGGAATCTACTCAAATCTCACTTTATAAATAAGGTCTGACACCCAGAGGAATGAAGAGGCTTCCCCAAGGTCACACAGGAGTAGAAAGTAATAGCTAGGGCTGGGACCCATCTTCTGACTCCAAATCAGCACTCTTTCTTTTGTCCCTGGCTGCCTTGATTCCCTATTTGTAGTTTTCATCCTTTCTCAGATACCTTCATGGGTTTCCTTCTAACAAATCACAAAGTCTTGTCTTAGTTTGAGGCATGATGGTTTTCCTTTGGCTTCCTACATCCCTTTAGGTCTTACCATACACATTAATATGAATGAACATGGCGGCTTAGCCAAGATATTCTTCTGAGCTATCATCCTTCTCTTAGTATGCATATATAACTGGTGATGAGTCTTCTAGGCTTTGAGAAATGGGAGATACTTATCTACTGGTGACCACCTAGAAGAAAATGTCCAGACTGCTGTAGGATCTTGAGTTTATGACATGCAAAGAAGGGTCAAAGGAACTAGGTGGGTAATAGCATCTGGGTGTAATATCTGAGGAAGAGATGGCTTGGGAGACATGACTGTTTTCTTCAAGTTTTTAAGGAGAAAGAGGCAATAGATTTGTTCTACTTGATCCTGGGGGTTGGAACTTAGTGCAATAGGTAGAATGACAAAGAGAAAAATTTAGATTTGATGTCAGGAAAAGCTTCCTAGAAATAATAGCCAAACAAAAGTGGAGTGGGCTGCCTTGGGATAGAGTAGGGTCTTCCTCACTGGACACCTTCAAGGAAGGCTGGATGACCACTTCAGGATTTTGTAGAGGGGATCCTTTTGGTAGGGCAGATCTTTATCTGATAGGGGTTGGACTAGACAACAAACTAAAATGATCCTTTTCAACCTACCTGTACAAAAACATTTTTATCAGCTCTTTTCGTAGTGGCAAAGAATTGGAAACTGAGTGATGAGCCTCCTAGGCTTTGAGAATTGAGGGATACTTATCTATGTAGTCTTAGGTATACCAAGTCTATCACTTGAAGAGTGGATGAACAAATTGTTGCATATGACCTTAATGGAATACTATTGAGCCATGAGAAATGACAAACAGGATAAGTTCTGAAGAACTTGGAAAGATTTGCATGGATGGATGCAAAGTGAATCGAGCAGAACCAGGAGAACAATGTATACAGGAAGAGAAATATATGATGATCAACTATGAAGGACTAAACCACTGTCAGCAAAACAAGTTTCCAAGATATCCATGAGTAACTCAGGATGAAAAATGCCATCCATAGCCAAAGAAGGAACTGTTGGTATCTGAGTGCCTATCAAAGCACGCTATCTTCCACTATATATCCTTCACGAGATTTCTATTGTATGTGTGATGGGTCTTTTAACATGGCATGAGAAATATGGAAATATGTATTGGATGAAAGCAATCCAATCTCCTTCCCTCCATTCCTCCTCCCATTCCAACCTCCATCCCCATCCCCGAGGCAGTAAATAAGTGAATTCAAATTTGTCCTTCCTAGGACACTTCCTAGCTGTATGACTCTGGGCAAATCACTTAATCCCCATTGCCTAACCCTTACTGTCTTTCTACCTTGAAACTAATACATAGTATTGATTCTAGGATGGAAGGTGAGGGTTAAGAAAAGTTTCTACATGTAAGTGAGAAAATTAATTAATAAATACTTAAAAATAAAAATAAAAGTTCCTTCTAGCTCTAAATCTTTTTTTTTAATGGTCCTTTTCAGTTCTGAAGTTCTGTGTCTGAATGATCTTACTGTTGGAAAGGAACGAGAACACTGTGACTCAGGAAAAGGTTTTCTGTCTGTCTGTCTGTCTCCGGTAACCTTTAACTTCTCTAGAGCCCAGGGTTCTTTTCACAGAATCTGAGAGTTGGAAGGGACCTTAGAGGCCCAGACCCAAACTTAAAATGTTTCTATAACCTCCTAAAGTGAATATCCAGCCTTTTCTTGAAGACACCCCAAAATGTCCAGGGTCATGACTCAGCCAACAGATAAATCTATTTAAAGAAAGGCCAAGCCAGTGTGAAAAGCAATGAATGACACATCATCCGTTTTCCCTTCTAGCCACCCCCATTAAGTATTCTCTGTTCATAAGTTCTAGGGGTGGCTTGAGGTGGAGAGATCGTGCAAGATCTCTGTCTAGCCTGTGTCTCTTCCTAAAAGAGCAAGAGAGAGGTCACATTTCTAAGCTCAGAGCTGTAGGAAATGGCCATGTAGACATGGCACTGGGGCTGCATCTCGCAACCCATCCTCAGCTTCCCTTTCATTGTCAAAACCAGGGGCTGATAAGGATCTAGAACTGGATTTCTGGGAAATCATTTTGGTTTTAGGTCACGGTCTAAAGGCCAACCAGGCTGAGTGTGTATAGATGTGGGCGTAGGGGTGTCGGGGGAAGAGGGAGCAAAGCAGTGATGCTCCGGAGAGCTCTTGATGGTCTGAGTAGTTTAGTGACTCCTTGGATTGGGCTTCTTCATGAAGGATTTACAAACATTTCAAGATCATTTCAGAATCGTTATTAGCGAATATTTCTTTCTCTAGATCCTTAGCAGGAAAATCGTTCCTGAAGGTCAGAGTTGTCCATAGAGACAGTCCTGTCTTCTAAGTTCTAGCTAAGTCCTTGGGTGTACGTCATAAGAAGGATGCCAAGGACACCAGAGGAAGTTCTCCTGGATGCTATCAGCATCATTTAAGAGGACACACTTAAAGATGGCAGGCTCAGGATTTGATCCCCCTACAATACAGCAGTGCACCTCAGGGACTGCACATGGTTCCTCTGTCTGATTATAATCTTAAAAAAGGGAAAACTTCAAAGGGAGAGACAATGGGATTAGATATGATGTAGGCTGATCCTATGGAGTTTTATAGGTCAATCAGTCATTTAATTCACCTATTATTATGGAATATCTAGGTCTAAAAGGAAACTTGGAATAACACTGAATATGTAGCCTTTCAGAAGACAATTCTTTCACTTTTTAAAAAGTTTTACTGATTCCTTTTGTTCTTACATCATCATAGCTTTTTCTAATTGACTCCTCACCCATATATGTGTGTGAATGAATGTATAGTTGTAAACACATATATGTATATGGGTGAATAGATAAGGATACATGCATGTGTACAGAGAATATTTAGGTGTATGTATATCCATCTCCTTCCAGTATGATTAAATGAAGTAATATTTTTGGACCTTGGGACTTTGTTCTGGCAGGGGAGCACGGCTACCTGTACACCCTTGACTGAAGAATGGTAAGCTCTACTGGGAAGATCATCCCTTTTAACTGAGCGTGCAGCTTCAGGAGTGTGAAATAATACCTTGAAAGCACTTAGCACAGTCCCTACCTAGTACTTAATAAAGACTGTTCTCTTCCTCCTTCCTGGGTAACAAACAAAAGCCACCAATACGTGGTCTTTTCTGACAAAGTTTGAAAGATTCTGGGCATGTGTTTTCCCACCTCCATATTGAGAGGAGGAAAATTTGTTCTATCACCTGTTCTCTGGGGCCAAAATATGGACCATTCCATTTGCTTCTTTTTCTTCAAGACCTTGAAGTCTAATGGATGCCTTTTGCTTTTAGATGAGGGTTACTTTTGGATTCTCTATCTCTGGTTTAAAAAAAAGCTAATCCCAATTTCTGACAGCCCCTCCAACATTCTACACCCCCAGCCCCTTCTCCAAGGAAAGAAGGGATGCTTATTTTCTCATCAGTTTGCAGTGGCCAAGATGTAAGATGCAAAACCATCCCATGGTTTCTCGAGAACCATGCATGTAGCACCTACCATGGACTCGTCCCCTCTACACACACTTTCCCCTCGTTTTTCACCTCTTTCTCTGAGATGCATTTTAAGCACACGGACCACTCTAACCCCTCCTCGACCATCTCAGCCCATCATGTGCGGAAGTCACTGAATGGTCTTTTTGTATCTTCCCTGTAACTTCAAGGCTACCGTCAGGTGAGTGGTCCAGATTAATCCCTCAGCCAACCTAAGTTTGGCCAAACCAACTGGTCTCCACACCTTGGAACAAAGCCGAAGCTGCTGGGTACACCTGACACTGCGATAAGTAACTCAGATCAAAGTATTGATCAGGCCCCGTGGATGTTGTTTCCAGTGGGCGGATGAGGAGGGGAGGCTAATTCATTATTGTCCCCATCACCCTTCTCCCCAGAAAACGATTGGGTTAATGATACAGACATAATAGTCGATTTATTTTTGCCAGAAAGCAAACAGTAACTCATTGTCTGTCTCAGCATCATTTAAGGGGACACAATTAAGGATGGCAGCCTTGAAATGTGATCCCCTATGATGAGTTGTTGCCCTTGTTTAACATTTTTGAACAGTGCCTAGAGAAACCCACAAATGGAAAACCTCAGGCTTGTCAAATCCAAGAGCCAGGGAAGATTCGCCGCTCCTCAGATTACAGAATCTGGATTTGAATCCTGGTATTGTTCTCTGTGGCTCTCATGATCTCCTTGAGTTTCAGTTTCCTTTCCTGAAAAATATAATCTTGGGCTGCACAGAGAGTCAGAGTCTTCAGGAATAAGCAGGGGAGAGTCTCTCTATATTGGGTTCTCAGCAAACCTCATCTGGAATATTATATTTGACCACAATGACTTGCCCAGGATCACCTAGCAGATCACAAACCCAGTTCTCTGGATATTTCGCTTTCTCTCTTTATGCTCCTTGTTCTGACTTTACCATATCCCCTACTCAGGGCCAACAATTTTCAGACCTGACACAGCGGATAGAGTACTGGGCTGGGAATCCAGAAGACTCACCTTTATGAGTTCAAATTGGGCCTCAGATACTTACTAGCAGGGTTATTCTGAGCAAGTTATTGAGCCCAGTTTGCCTCAGTTTACTCAACTGTAAAATGAGCTGGAGAAGAAAATGGCAAACTGCTCTGGTAATCTTTACTGGGTAATGACCCAGCACCATTTCCTCACCTATAAAGTTGGAGTAACAAAGCCTATGGTGCCCACCATTGAGGTGGTTGAGGGGCCAAGAAAACATGGCGGTTGGGAGGTGTGAGACCTATGTCCATTGTCAGGCTCATTTTCCTGGTTAAGAGGATCAGAGGAGAGTCTGCTTACCCCACAGAAGCCCTGCCTCTAGCCTAACAGATTAAAGTGGTCACAAAGGATCTTTATGCTCTATTGAATGGAATATTCACTAATGAAGAGCCTCCTCATTAGACTCTTTGGCAGTTTATGATCATCGGTCAAAGTAGTGGTTGAGCAGAAAGTCTTTAGACCCCATTTCCAATGGACCCTTACTCTGTGTTTTAATAGAACACACTCATTTGGATGGAGAAGATCATTTCAATCTCCTTGTCCCTGAAAAACGTACTGTCTCAAAGAAAAAGATGGTGGTGGTGTTCTGCTTTAGATCCATCAATGATCAAGGCCAGGAAATTCACAGCCAGTCTCTAAGGGCAAGATCCTTTTTATTTTTGTCCTTGATCCTCTTCCTTCTGGACTGAAGGT
This sequence comes from Monodelphis domestica, assembly GCF_027887165.1. NCBI lineage: Eukaryota > Metazoa > Chordata > Mammalia > Didelphimorphia > Didelphidae > Monodelphis > Monodelphis domestica. The sequence goes on along the minus strand of NC_077227.1, from coordinate 23,812,198 downwards.
TTTCTGATTTGTTATTCCTCTGGAGCAGGCTAAAACAAAAAGACTGATTTTGCCCAAATCTTTGAATTTCCTTATTTGGGAAGATGCGTCTGAGACGAAGTTCCACAACCATCTGAGCCTCCAAACTGAGCCAAAGGGTCAGGAAAGGGAGAGGAGAGACTCTGCTGGTTTAGCTCCAATTGGTTACTGGATCCTGAGATCCTAGAAGGGCATGCTTGGGTGGAACTACAGAGGTCAGGGATTTTTAAACTCAGGTCTGTGAATTTGGGGGGGGGAGAAAATTACAACTTTATTTTCATTCTCTTTTGGTTTCTTTTGTAATCTGATGCATTTTCTTTTATGACCTAAAAACATTATTATTATCATTACCTTTTAAACCCTTACCTTCCACCTTAGAATCAGTACCATGTATTGGTTCTAAGGCAGAAGAGTGGTAAGGGCTAGACAATGGGAGTCAAGTGACTTGCCCAGGGTCATCCAGTTAGGAAGTGTCTGAGGACAGATTTAAACTCAGAATCCCCCCATCTCTAGGCCTGGCTCTCAATCCATTGAGCCACCCAGATACCACCATAAAAACATTTTTTTGTGAAAGGTTCATAGATTTTACCATATTGCCAAAGGAGTCCAAAACACAAGAAGGAAAAGGGCCCGTGATTCTACTCTAATATCTCATTTTATAATTGAGGAATCTGAAGTTTAGAAAGCTAAAGACTTCTCTAAGGTCACACAGGAGCAGAAAATGGGCCTCTGAGTCAGAAAGACCTACATTCAAATCTTACCTCCTTTCCTCCTAATTGTAAAGGAGAGTCTTGGTCTCTGTGTCCTCAGTAGTTCTAAATCAAGGGCTGACAAAGAATTTTGCATGATCTCATTTGAGTCTTACAACCACCCTTTGAGGGAGGTAGGAGTAGCCCTTCCTTTTACTCTTGGTCTTTTGGCTACTGAGAGGCAGAATGGGAATTCAAACACGGATACTCCTCTGACTCCAAATTCCCTGATCTTTCCTTTATACAACGCTGATTTTTCTCTATGGACAGGGTAGGAGAACTACTATGAGAGAGGGAAGGGGCAAATTTGAATGGTATTGGGCCAACCAGCCGAGGTTCCAGGGATTCCGGCTCCTGTTGTGGTACCTCTTTTTCATTGGTCATTTTCCTCAACCTAGACCTTCCTTGAACTGGTCTGCCAACAGCGCAGGATCTAAAGCCAAAAAGGGCCCCAGAGATGTTGAAATGGAACTCCCTCCTTTTACAGTCGAGGTCGAAATTGATGCCCAGAGATAAGGACATGACTTGCCCCCAATTTTCCAGGCAGCAAGTAGGGAAGCTGGGATTTGGACACAGATCCTTGGACTTTCCCATAGCTTCTTTGAAATATCCATGAAATTCTAGAGCATTCAAACTAGGTGGGAACTTAGCACACATAATGATAGGGCATAGGACATAGGATGTCAAAACAGAGCAGGAGCTTAGAACATCAGATATTGGTGCAACAAGGGACCTTAGAATATAGAATGTTAGGACACAGAACATAGGACATCAGAGTGGTAAGAAGTTTTGGACCTAGAATGTTAGAGCTGAGAGGGACCTCAGAACACAGGGCATAAATGGTCCAAGCTGGTGGGGGAAGGACATTAGAGTATTAAATGTCTAAACTAGGAGGCACCCTTAGAATGAAAATCAGAAAGTGCCAAGGGAGCGTCATCTCATTTTTTTTCCAGAGAAGGGGATTGATGCTTCTAAGGGGCAAATAACTTATCCAAGATCACACGGCCAGTAAGAGACAGTCAGGAATCAATTCCCAGTGTCCTGACTATAAACTGAGGGCTCTTTCACATTAATCTAATTTTTCTTGTTTCATTTTGGTTAAAAAAAAACCCAAGAACATCCAATCCTATGTAAGAATTCCAAGGTTGTAGTAAGAAAAGGGCCCTCAATACTGGACCAGTGGTTAACCCTGACACCTTGGTTTGTATTTTCGAATACCTGCATATCCAGGACTCTTTGTCATTGTGTCTGGGCCACTCCTTGTCCTCAGTCACTCACTCCAAGGGAGCCAGCCTCTGCTTTGCATCTTCTCTGTCAGCCCTTACTCAGCATCCTCCCCCACTCCCTTCCTACTCTTCAACTTTAGAGGCTTAATTGGCATGCAAATGTCCCCCTTTCTAGCCCAGAGTGACTTCTGTCACTCCAGCTGAAGGCCCTGAGACATCAAGGACAGGGCAGTGGACAGGAAGGACGCCCCCTCCTCCCTGGGGCTTTCAAGCTTTGTCTGGAGACAGCAAACCATGATGTATGAGACAGGGATCTCTTTGGGACCTGAGCAGGACATGACAGACAGGATAATATGGGAGGAAAACCTTGTCTTCATAATGGAGACTGATGACCCTTTCTTGTCTCCTGATCATTGTTAGGGATCAAGGCAGAGAAGGGGTGCCTTAGAAGAGACCTCATTTGCTGTGGCAGGTTCTATATGTTGGCCAAGCTGCCCTCAGTGGTAGCTTTCCATCCAAGGAGTAGTCACTGGGAAAAACGGAGAGAACTCTTGTGGGCTGAAGGTGGGAACATATTTTAGATGTGAAATTTTCCCCAACCCCCTGGCATTGACATGCATGATTGTTAGAAGTGACAGTTGATTTGACAATCTCAATTCTTTAGCAAGAAAGAAAGAAAGAGAGAGAGAGGGAGAAAGGGGGGGGGGAGATGGAGAGAGAGAGAGAGAGAGAGAGAGAGAGAGAGAGAGAGAGAGAGAGAGAGAGAGAGAGAGAAGGAGAGAGACAGAGACAGAGACAGAGAGACAGAGAGAGAGAGAGAGAGAGAGAAGGAAGGAAAAAAGAAAGAAAGAGATGAAAGAAGGAAGAAAGAAAGAGGAAGGAAAGAATGAATGGAGGGAGAGAAGGAAAGAAAGAAAAAAGAAGGAAGGAAAGAATGAAAAAAGAAAGGAGAGAAAAAAGAAGGAAAGGAAGAATGGAAGGAAGGAAGAAAGGAGAGAAAAAAAGAAGGAAAGGAAGGAAGGGAGGGAAGGAGGGATAAATACAGAAAAAGAAAAATCAAAAAAAGAAAGAAAAGAAGGGAAGGAGGGAGAGGAGAAAGGGAAGAAGGAAGGAAGAGAAAGAGGAAAAAGGAAAGAAAATGTTTGCCAAGCCCCTTTAAGCCCCTTCCCTGGCCAGAGGGAAAGGCCAACTCAAACTGGTGGAGGGGTGTCATCTCAATAAATCAGGTTTTATTCATTTGACTTAGTGCAAGTTTGGGGAAGACAACTGCCTTGCACAGCTTTGTGTGGGAAGGAGGAGATTTGGCTCCAAGGCAAGCTGGAGAATCCAGCCAGCAGCCTTGCTAACTGACACCCAGCAAAGATGCTGGGAAGGCAGCTTCTCCTCTTTTAGCCCGCAGGGTTTGTTTTCTTTTCTTTTCTTTTTTTAAAGAAAGCCCATCTTCCTGGGAGGGTTCTCCCTGCCTCGTTTTCACCAGCACCTTAGTAGAAGATTAAATTAAAAAAGAAGATTCAGTTCTCATTTTGACAGCCGAGTCTTTAGCAGGATCATAGTTGGGGAGCTGGAAGGGACTTCAGAAGACAGCTAGTCCTATCCCCTCATTTTATAGGGGAGGAAAAAGAGGCCCCCCAAATAACTGTCTTCCTCAGGTCACACAAGCTTCATGTGATGGAGGAAGCTTTCTCTGCCTGCCTGGCTGCTTGTATTCCCTAACATCCCTCTTTGTGCCCTCTACCAGTCAGCCAGGTTGTGCTCTTTCTGCCTTGTTTCTAGACTTAGCTCTGACTGCTTTCTCTATTGCTCCCAAGTCTCCCCTTTTGGCACGCTGCACCTGATCACTTTGTCTGGCCTTCCCCTTTACCCTCATCTCTCCCTGCTGGGATTTTTGCTCATCTCCTCCCATGTTTTCTCTCAGTTACAGCAAATTGGAAAGTCATTATAGGATGTGGGCAAAAACATGGAGTCAAGAGATGGAATGTCCCTCATGATGGAGAGCCAAGAGGCCAGTTGGGTTGAACCAAACCGTATGAATGAGAGTAAAAGAAGGGGAATGAGGGGGAATAAGACAGGACGGGCAGGTGAGAGAGAAATCATGAAGGGCTTTAACTGTGTCCCCCACTCCCCCAACAACAACATATTATATTTGATCTTAGAGGCAATAGGAAGCCCATGAAGGTTCTTGATGGTGGCATTGGAAAACGGGGAGGAGGCTGTGGTGTTAGTCAAGATGGGAAGTGATAAAGGCCAGAAGCAATGGAATAGAGAGAGGGAGAAATGTTGTGGGAGCTGAATTGACTATATGGAATAGGGGAGAGGGAAGAGGGAAGAAATCTAGGTTGCAAAGGATGGAGGACCCCATTTTGGAACAACAGGAGCCAGCACTTGGGGATTAACATCCCAACCTCAGGCAAAAGGAATCATACTCAGATACTCTTTGGAGCATCAACCAAGTGGCAACATCAAGCAGCTAGAAATCAGCTCCGACTCTATGTAAATAATAGGCCAAATCTGGGGGGGGGGAGAAAGTCCCCAATTTCTAGAGCCCGTGGGTGGTGGTGGGGAGTGATTGCCGATTTAGAGGTTTAAATGTGGGTTCCTTGGCATTAGCTTTATTTAAAAGCGTGGTAGCTCTTTCCACCCTCTGAAAAGTTAATAGCCCACCTTAAACAAGCGATGGTAGCCCACAGTGTTTTTATGTTGCTAATTATACAGCCTTTGTAGGAGGAGTACACAGTACCTTGGAGAAGACAGAAAGACAGGGCTCCTCCCCAAACTGACTTCCATTCCCCCTCTAGACTGATAACAGACAGAGCAAGAGATATCTTGGGGGCTGGAGGTAAATCGGAGAGGACACACATGGGCATGATCTGCTTGACCTCAGAATGTATAAATAGGAGCTATAAGGGAAAGTTGGGAAGACTCAATGGAAGGAAATGCTTCCTGACGATGAAAACTCTCTGGAGTGGAATACACTGCTTTGAGAGGTGGGGACTTCCTTGTCCATGGGGGTGCTGGGCACTCTGGCAGCTAGGTGGCATAGTGGATAAGGTACCCAGCCTGAATTTGGGAACACCTGAGTTCAAATCTGGCCTCAGACACTTTACTAGCTGTGTGATTCTGGGCAAATCGATTAACCCTGTTTGACTCAGTTTCTTTATCTGTTGAAGAATGAACTCAAGAAGGAAATGGCAAACCACTCCAGGATCTCTGCCAAGAAAACTCCAAATGCCATTATGAAGAGTTGGATAGACTGAAAGAACTAAACAACAACAATGGGATCCTCTTTGGGGGAACCTTGTAGAGGGGATTCTCTGTTCAGGTGAGCAATGCCTTGTAACTTATAGGGTTCTAGGTCTTCAAAAGATTTCAGAAGAACCTCCAGCCCAGGGAAATGAAGAAGACCTTGTTCAAAGCAACAAAGGCAGTTATCATTCATGGGCTATGGGATTTGAACCTAGGACTTCTGATTCCAGAATCTGTGTTCTTTCTCTATTCTCAGTGATTCTTGGCCTTATTACTCAAGAAGTTCTTAATCAGGTCTCTCTGGAATGACAGAATCTGCACATTTGGAATGTTATAACCTCCTTCTGTCTTCTTCTTCAGTCTTTCACTTGACCCCGCTACAATCAAGGAGGGGAGGGAGGAAGAATCAATCAGTCGGTCAGTCAAGAAGCATCTATTAAGTATCAGGCATCATTTCAGGTTTTCAAAGTTAAAAATGGTAACAATCTCTGCCTCTGAAGAGCTTATATTCTACTGGAGGTATTTGGCAAATCCAGAACATATAGAAAATCTCTCATGGGGAACCCCTGACAACCAGGGGACTCAGAAAAGGACTTGGGAAGGAGATCATGCAGGAACCGACCCTTGACCACAGCTCTAAGTTCCAACGAAGAAGGGTACAAGGATAGAAAGTCAGATAAGTGGAATAGAAAAGAGATCAATTTGGCTAGGAACATGGGATGGGGAGCTAATAATAGACCAGAAAGAAGTCAGATTGTGAAAATCTTGAATGTCCATCAGAAGAATTTTTATTTAAATCTAAAGGTAAAAAGGAGTCACTGGGGTTTCTTGAACAGAAGAATGACATAGTTAGACCTCTGTTTTTAGGAAGATATCAATTTGCCCATCATGTGTAGGATGGATTGGAAATGGGATAGAAGAGTAGAGAGATCACCAAGGAGGCTATTGCCCAGGCAAGAGGTGATGAGAAATTAAATTAAGAAGGTATGAGAACTGAAGAGAAGGGAGGTATGGGAAGAGAAGAGGAGATACAATCAATATTACTTGGCATCTGATTGCCATGGGAAGGACTGAGAGAGAAGGGTTGAAGATGACAAAAATAAGGAAACTTTCCTTCCGCCATTTTGTTCCTGCTACTAATCATTTCCAGAACATCCTGGAAGTTCAATGGGGTTGTCAATTGATAACAGCTGATAAAGTTCGGGGAGCTGGGCCCTGTGAAACCCTGCATTTTGAGGTCAAAGGAGGAGAAGGAGGAGGTGATGGGTCGGAGTGCTCAGACTCTGAGCATGACAGAAGAACTGTGGCAATGATAGGGCTAACCCTTTTGGGAGGGTGAGGAGAGGAGTCTTTGTCCTGCTTCTTCTGACCCTGGTTGTGATCGTAGATCCTCCTCTGAAAATGGAATCACCTCTTGGGTCTTTTGGGAAAGAGCTAGTATGGGGAAAAACCAAGAAAAAACACACAAATGTCCTGGGGAGAGGAGAGAAAGGAGAAAGAGGAAAAGGATGGAAAAGGAGAGAGGGAGTGGGAGGGAAAGAGGAGAGAGAGGAGAGAAGGAGGGAGGGCAGAGACACACAGAGGAAGAGCTGGGAACAAGCTCTGAGTGTGGACAGGTTTGGGTCTGGTTGAAACAACATTGAAATCATATCGAAAGAAAGCAAAGCCCAGTGGAAGGAAGGAAGGAGGCCCACTAAGTGGAGAGGAAGTGACACGTATCTGAAATAGGAGTATTTTAAGGCATTTCAGGAGGAAGTGCTGGCTCTTAAGACAAACACCCTAATCTAATCTGGATCAGAGGTGTGTTTCATCTCCAGCCCTGACCTCCTTCTAGAGCTGGACTCCCCAGAGCAAGCTCAGCCTGGCAGTTCAGCTGAGGGCGATTCAGACTTCCGACATCCACACAGAAGCAAGGTTGGGTGTCTGTTAGTCACTCAACAACCCCTCAGTGCCCCAGGAAACCTTTTAAGATGGTAAACTTAGGGCAGGTTCTGAGCTGCATTAGCAAGACATGTTCACCCCCCCCCCCATATCCTTAGGGGACAGAGGCTTGAAATAAAAACAGCAAATATTTGTGTGGTACTTTGCATGTGTTTTCACATCTGATCCTCACAACAATCCTGGGAGGTGGATGCTATAACTATCCCCATTTACAGATGAGGAAACTGAGTCAGGGAGAGATTAAGTGACTTGCCCAGTATCCGAGGATTTTTATAAGAAGCAAGAGGGAGAATGCTATTGGAAGCAGGCTTGAGAATGAGAAGTGGAATCAGAAGAAGGGCTGCTTTCGTTCCAGCATCCACCAGTATTGGGGAAGGGATGGAGGGAGGGAGGGGACCAGGAAACACCCTAGGATAGGTTCCTCTTCTTTGTGTGTTCCAGACCTGGTACTCATTTAGTCATGGCTTATTCTAGACTTCATGACCCCAGAAGCCAAAGCCCAGGAGAACATCAAGGACCGTTGTGCCCATTTTACAGACAAAGAAACTGAAGTCGAGACAGTTTCTGTGAAGTCTTCATGTTATAGATTTAGATCTGGAAGAGACTTCAGAGGCCATCTAGTCCAACTCCCTTCCTTTGTACATGAGGGAACTGAGGACTAGAGAGTTGGCATGACTAGCCCAAAGCCACCTGTATAGTGAGTGTTAGAAGCAGGATTCTAACCTAGGTCCTCTAATTCCAGAGCACACCCATGCCCCCCCCCTTTTTAAATTTAAACCCTCACCTTCCATCTTAGAGTCAATACTGTGTATTGGTTCCAAGGTAGACAAGTGGTAAGGGCTAGGCAATGGGGGTCAAGTGACTTGCCCAGGGTCACAGAGCTAAAAAGTGTTTGAGGCCAGGTTTGAACCCAGGACCTCCTGTCTCTGGGTCTGACTTCCAGTCCAATGAGCACCCAGCTGCCCCAGCCCTTTCCATTGAACCACAGGGCCTCCATGGACTTGATTCATTTTTAGCACAAGTATTCTTGGGACTCCCTATCATGGGACCTCAAAGACTCAGGGTTAGACAGGACCTCAGAGGTTGGGGAGTTTTGGGGTCAGGAAGGGATGTCAGAGCTTGTGATTTCATTGGCGTGGGGAACTTCCAGCATGGAAACTCCCTCCAAGCAGATTATCAACTATTCTGAAGTATCAACTAACTTAGAATGTTGCCTCCAGTCCTGAGAGGATGTGACCTGTGCAGCATCAGTCATACAGCTAGGACATGTCAGAAGCAGACGCAACAGACGCTGAGCCCATTTCAAGAGTCAGCCCATGCAGGGGTATTTGTCAATAAAACCCCTACTATGTGATGAGCCCTGTGCAAAACATTAGGGATAAAGAGAAGGAAAAACATGGCCTTCCTCTCCTGAAAGTGCACATTCCAATGGAGGATGCCGTGATCTCAGAGGGAAGGGATGAAGAATGGGTAGATGTGGAAAGGCTTCCTGCACGAGGTGGATTTGTCAAGAGGGAGACTATTCCAGCCCTGGGAGAAGCCAGGGAGAGTGTCTGGAGGCTGGAGATGGATTGTCCTGGGTGAGGAAGAGAAGGGGACGCAGTGTTGCTGGCTCAAAGAGTCCCTGGATGGCAGCCAAGTGTACGAAGGCTGGAAAGATAGGAAAGACCCTGGCTGGGAAGTGTTTGAAAAGCCAAAGAGTCATTCTATCTGGAACAGGGAGCCACTGGAGTTTACTGAGGAGGGGAGGGACGTGCTCCATCACTTTGTCAACTGAATGGATTGTCTGGATTGGAGCGGGGAGAGATTTGAAGCAAGGAGGCTGATTAGAAGGCAGTTGTCCAGGGGAGAGGTGACGAGGGCCTGTGCCAGAGTGGTAGAGGATGAGGAGAGAGAAGGGGATGTTCCAAATGATAGTTCTGCTTAATGACACCTCTTGTGTTCCCTCCAAGGCTATTCTCCTCCAGCCTAGAGGGACCCAATTCCCTCAACTGATCCTCATGTGCCATCAACTTGAGACCCCCCCCCCTGCTGCCCAACTTGTCCTCCTCTGGACCCCCCACATTGTACCAATGTCCTTCTTGAAATGGAATGTCTAGAGCTGAGCACTGCTCTAGATACAGCCTAACCAGAGCAGCAGAACTTAAGGTCCTTTACCTCCCTGGAGATGATGGGGACCCAGGAGGAGAATCCCGTCTTTCTCTGTCTCTCTTTGTGTCTCTGTCTATCTCTCTGTCTGTCTCTCTATCTTTCTCCCTCTCTCCTCCTTACCTCTGTCTCTCCCTCTCCCTCCCTCTTCCTCTCCCTCTCTCTCTGTCTCTCTGTCTCTCTCTCTGTCTCTCTCTCTCTCTGTCTCTCTCTCTCTCTGTCTCTCTCTCTCTCTGTCTCTCTCTCTCTCTGTCTCTCTCTCTCTCTGTCTCTCTCTCTGTCTCTCTGTCTCTCTGTCTCTCTGTCTCTCTCTCTCTCTCTCTCTCTGTCTCTCTCTCTCTCTCTCTGTCTGTCTCTCCCTCTCCCTCCCTCTTCTTCTCCCTCTCCCTCTCTCTGTCTCTGTCTCTCTGTATCTCTCTCTCTCTCTCTCTCTCTCTCTCTCTCTCTCTCTCTCTCTCTCTCTGTCTCTCTCTCTGTCTGTCTCTCTCTCTGTCTCTCTCTGTCTCTCTCTGTCTCTGTCTCTGTCTCTCTCTCCTGTATAAAGTTAGATTTGCTTTTCCATGGACAGGAGTCCAAATCTCTCCTTGCTCCTCTGCTCCAATGTTAAAAGGGGATGACCACAGATTCCTGAGGAAGCAGGAACAGCTATAAGGACATCGTGACATCGATTTACTAACACAATTCTAGCCCACCAGACGCATGGGCTCTTGAATCAAGAAGGTTTGAGTTCCAATCCTGGCTTTGCCATTTCCTAGTTGGGTGATCCCAGATGTCAGTTATCTTCTCCCTGGGCTTCACTGTCCTCATCTTTAAAATGAGGGGCTTGGACGAGTCCCCTTCCTGCTCTAGAACCATAGTCCTATGTGTGATGGTGGAAGAATCGACCTCCCCAAGTTTCAGCTTCTCTTCTGTTAAATAGGTTGGACTAGATGGTCTCTGGAGTCTCGGGCCCTCGTCTGCCCAATCAAGTATGTTGTGAATGCCAAAGAGAGCCCCCGAATCCCAAAGGAGTCCCCTCTTGCGAGGCCTTGGGCGGAGCAGGCTTTGGGAAAGGAGAGGACTGGCTTTTTCAAGGCGTTAGACTTTCTCCAAGCAGAGAATGCCTGCAGTAATCTCGAGGAAGTGTGACTGCTTTGGGGGCTTTGTGGGTGCAGGGAAGAGGTCCCCAGCCTGCTGAAAGGCCCATGGAAGGGCCTGGAGAGGAATGCCGGGCCTGGAGATGCCAGGTCATGAACCAGGACCACGGGGCCCACAGGAACATGCCTTTTCTTGGAAACAATGAGGCTGACCTTTTCCAAGGCAGCGCACTGGAGATTCTGGCCCGATAAGAGGCTGCCTGGATGTTGGGAGGGTGAAGAAAGACTTCTGCGGGTGCCTTTTGCTCTGGTTTCCGAGTTACGAGCGCAATGGGAAGTGGGCCTGGGCTGGGCCTGGGCTCCTTGGGCACAGCGGACTCTGGAAGGCCCTTCAGTATCTTCTTAGAGAGAACAAGCAAACAGAGGGGAGGACTAGAACTATGCCCAGCCTGGTGGAGGCAGGAGAGGAGTGTCGGAAAGGGGTGAAGTCAGTTGGGTAGTTTAGGAAATAGGAGTGTTTCTGGGAGCTTGAATGGACAATAAAAGCCGACAGAGCCCTTACTTCCTTCTGGCAGTACCCTGTGGGTCTCAGCTTCCTCTTCTGTAAATGGGCACACCGGCTTTCCCATCCTCTTCAGTACAATGAGGGCTTATGAACACTCTGCTGGGTCCAAGACACAAACCAAGCAGCCCCTTCCCTCAGGGCTCTTACCGTCTAGAAGTTGCCCCCTCCCCAAATCACAGCAGGGCTGTCGTAAGAAGGGCGTTGGCGACCTTTGATGCGCTATAGAAATGGGCGCTATCTTATTATGATGATGATGATGATTGGAACCCAATTGGCTTTGGGGACCTGAACTCTGACAAAATGGAGCCTCTCTCAGGAACGATGCCTCCCTCTGCCTCTTCCCCAGGGCTCCGGGCAGAGCCTGAATCTGGCCCCTGGCTCCCTCCCAGGCCCTTAGGCTAACCATAAATAGGACCTAAGAAACCCAGAATGGCGTCATAGCTGAGCTTCTCCTCTTCCGATCTTCTCTAGAGGACGTCAGACAATTCTCTCCTTCGGTGAGGCCTGCCTTACCTCTGGACCCCACGTTTCCTGAAATGATCAGATTCGATGCCCCCCCCCCCCCACTCCCGGAGACCGGAAGCCCTTTGAGCTGGGTTATCCGCGTATCACCCTGCGGATTGGTCATCCTTGGAGAGCATCCCTGAAAGCAGACTGCAAAGAAGCCAGCGTGAAAGTCTTCCTGGATCCACATCCGAGTCCAACGGCTCTTCCTGTGGAGGCCCAGAGCCTCCTCTGCCCTCGCCCTTCAGAGCTGTCCCCGCGGAGGGGAGGCCGGCGCGTCGTGGTCCGGGAGGGCCGTCCCGCGTACCCTGCTGTCCGGTTCTGCCTCCGTTCATGCGGCTCTCTCTCGAGTGTTCCGTCCCCAGTGGATGGGCGCCCTTCGCCTCGCCATGCTGCCTCCACGAAGACGGCAGTGACCCATATTGGTGTCCGAGCGGGCCCTTCCCCCCTTGGTGACCTCGCGGTCGTCCAGGCTCAGTCTCACAGCCCTCGGGGCACCGACCCAAACGGCCTTCTGAGGATCCTTTTAAGGGGGACCGGAAGCAAAAATGGATTTTTTGTTCATCGAAAACAATTAAATTTAATGAGAACAAGAGAGAGCGTTTCCCAAGCCTCCTTGAAGGGTTTTCCTTGAGGTAATCGTAGAGCCTGCCCGTGTCAGAGACGGCCGAGGACACGGGCCGTCCTGAGCCGAGGCCCTGTTTAGGGCGGCTGCTGGGGACACAGGAAGAGCTCGTGATGAGGGCGGGCAGGAAGGCCCGAGGCAGCGAGGCCCTGGGCCCTCCCTTCACTCCTCCCGCCTTTGTTTACCCAGATCTGGGGTCGTGGTTGATCCAAATGGCATCAGCCAGGCCGAGCCAGAGCCGGCAGGGGCCTTAGAAAAGGCCGAGGCAGCCCCCGCTTGGCAGAGGAGGAAGCCGAGGCCTGAAGAGCCTCAGGGACTGACCCGAGGTCTGGCGTGGGATCTCGTGCCCTTCCCAGGCCGCCCTCTGGAGAGGCTGCCTCTGGGGAAGCGGCCGAGCCCCCGAGGGGTGAGGAATCCAGCGAGGGCATTCAGTGCAGGGGCCTGTTTAGACAGTGGCAGGGAGCGGGTGCCAGCAGGCATGACCAGACCCGTGTCTGCCGGCCCAGAGAGCTCCCGGCCCGCCATTGGCCTGGGCTTCTGGGGAACTTTCACTTCCCACAAGAGAAGGGGGGCATGAGTGGGGGCCGGGCCCTGACCCCGAGCGGTGAAAGGGCTGGCGCCCAGCCAGGCCGGCCTTCCCCAGCGAGCCCGGGGCCTCAGGTGAGCTCGGCAGCCTCCGAGTGGGCCGCCGGCTGCGGTTGGGGCCACACCACCTATCGCTCTGTGCTGGGGAGATCACACGCCCACGGGGGGGGAATGCCTTGAGTGGGAGAAAAAAGAAAAAATGCACAACAAAACTGCCTCCCTTGCAGGCCTGCTGCAGGGTTAGGCAACTCTGACTGTATGTTTTCAGGCTTTCATGTAAGCAAAGAGCACCTTCAGACAGACCCAAAATAGAGTGTGAAAAGGCCAAAAGGAAGCCAAGGGAGCGAGGGGACAAGAAACCAAGAATCCTTTCGGTAATGATGATTCTTTTTTTTCCCGTTTTTTAAATAATATTTTATTTGATCATTTCCAAGCATTATTCATTAAAGACAAAGATCATTTTCTTTTCCTCCCCCCACCCCCCATAGCCGACGCGTGATTCCACTGGGTGTCACATGTGTTCTTGATTTGAACCCATCGCCATGTTAATATTTGCACTAGAGTGTTCATTTAGAGTCTCTCCTCTGTCATGTCCCCTCAACCGCTGTAGTCGGGCAGTTGCTTTTCCTTGGTGTTTCCACTCCCATAGTTTATCCTTTGCTTATGAATAGTTTTTTTTTTCTCCTGGATCCCTGCAAATTGTTCAGGGACATTACACCGCCACTAATGGAGAAGTCCGTTACGTTCGATGATACCACAGTGTATTAGTCTCTGTGTACAATGTTCTCCTGGTTCTGCTCCTCTCGCTCTGCATCACTTCCTGGAGGTTGTTCCAGTCTCCATGGAACTCCTCCACTTTATTATTCCTTTGAGCACAATCATATTCCATCACCAACATATACCACAATTTGTTCAGCCATTCCCCAATTGATGGGCATCCCCTCGTTTTCCAATTTTTGGCCACCACAAAGAGCGCAGCTATGAATATTTTTGTACAAGTCTTTTTGTCCATTATCTCTTTGGGGTACAAACCCAGCAGTGCTATGGCTGGATCAAAGGGCAGACAGTCTTTTATCACCCTTTGGGCATAGTTCCAAATTGCCCTCCAGAATGGTTGGATCAGTTCACAACTCCACCAGCAATGCATTAATGTCCAACTTTGCCACATCCCCTCCAGCATTCACTACTTTCCTTTGCTGTCATGTTAGCCAATCTGCTAGGTGTGAGGTGATACCTCAGAGTTGTTTTGATTTGCATCTCTCTGATTATAAGAGATGTAGAACACTTCTTCATGTGCTTGTTAATAGTTTTGATTTCTTTATCTGAGAACTGCCTATCCATGTCCCTTGCCCATTTATCAATTGGAGAATGGCTTGATTTTTTGTACAATTGATTTAGCTCTTTATAAATTTGAGTAATTAAACCTTTGTCAGAGGTTTCTATGAAGATTTTTTCCCAATTTGTGGTTTCCCTTCTGATTTTAGTTACATTGGTTTTGTTTGTACAAAAGCTTTTTAGTTTGATGTAGTCAAAATTATTTATTTTACATTTTGTGATTCTTTCTATATCTTGCTTGGTTTTAAAGTCTTTCCCCTCCCAAAGGTCTGACATGTATACTATTCTGTGTTTACCCAATTTACTTATGGTTTCCTTCTTTATGTTTAAGTCACTCACCCATTTTGAATTTATCTTGGTGTAGGGTGTGAGGTGTTGATCTATTCCTAATCTCTCCCACACTGTCTTCCAATAGAAATGATGATTCTTAATGGTTTTTTCTCTAGGTGTTACCCCCTCCTCCTACACAGTGCATGCTCCAAAGGCACCGCCTGCTGCCTCTTCCTCTGTCCCAAGGGCAATGTCGGGGCTTGCTGAATGGCGCCTGTCCACCCTGGAGCCTCTGCACAGCCAAGAAGCTCCTTTCTCCCCTCCGCTTCTTCGCGTCTTGACCGCTTTCCTTTCAAGGTTCAAGCCGGGAGCCACTTCCTCCAGGAAGCCTTTCGGGGTCCCCCTCCTTGTTAATAATGCTTTCACAGCGGTTGGGGTTGTCTTTCACATCAGCGTAGTTATGGTTTTATTTGGGGGTTCGGGTTGGGTATGACTCTGCTCTGACAACAAGGACCCATATGGAATGGTGCTTGCTTGACAACAAAAAAAGAAGAAAGGATGCTCTTCCTCATCCAAGGGATGCATCTCCTTGTCGTCTTTGCTCCTATGAGTAGAATGGGAGCTCCTCGAGGGCAGCCATGGTTTGGCTTTGGTTTGTATTTCCAGTGTCTAACAAGGTGCCCTGCACTTGGAGGGTGCTTATTCGAATCTTAGAGGATTGAGTAAACAGGGAAATCCACCCCAGCCCAGAGTCTGAGCCTTTCCATGACAACTTCCTCATCGTAAAATGTTAGGACAAGAATAGAATTTTCTCTTAGAGGAGAGAAGCGAATGTTCTCACTTCAAAGGATCTGAAAATGGCGGTCAACGAGTATTTAGGAGACTTTTTCCATGGGCCAAGTTTATGTTAAAGAATACCAAGAAAAGTAAAAACAGTCCCTGTCTTCAAGGAGTTTCCATTCTAAAGGAGGGATGTTAGGCATGGAAGAACCTGAGTCGTTCAATAGACGAACTCTCTCACTTTGAAAAGGCAAAAGTTATGTTAAAGCTCTTTTCTGTGAGTAGTTTTATATAATTGGAATAGTTGTACAAGTAGAAAAACAATCCTGTAGAAATGGTGAATTTACTACATTTATTAAGCACCTATTGTATGCCAGGCACTATGTTAGGGAAATGATAAATAATATTACAATTCCTGCCTTCAAGGACCTTTTATTCCACTGGGGAGATATAGTATGCACACAGGTAAGGTGTGATGGACCATCACATGGATGATGATGATGATGACGATGATGATAATGGCTAACATTTATAAGCATTATAAGGGTCTCGATTGACCCTGGTCTAGGAAAATTGAAGAAGGGAGAGATCACTTGCAGGGAGGGAATAAGGAAAGACTTGATAAAGGAGGCAAAGCCTGAGATTAGTTTTGAAGGAAGAGAAGGTTTCAGAATTAGGATCTAACTTTTAAAAATTTCTCTTACTCCATCAATTGCTTTCTTCCTGCCTTTGACTCTAAATTGTCCATGGGCTATCCTTAGATTCACAGCATCTTCTCCCTGCTCTCCTGCTACCTGTCTCTCCTCTCCTTTCTGGTCTTCTTTTTAGGTCATCATACATGTCCCACCTACCATATATCTCTACCCTGTGTCCTATGAGCCCTCTACCCTCTTGGTGACTCCATCACTTGTCTTTCTATGCAGATTACTTCCTTGAGAGACACGCTCAGCCCTCTTGTCTCTTGAGCTACAGACTCACATTTCTGACTGCTAAATGTTTTCAATATGATGTTCCATGAGCATCCCAAACTCAACATATCCAAAATAAGACGAGTTCTCTTTCCTTCTAAACCCATCGCTCCTCCTGACTGTCCCATTTCTATTGAGAGCATGACTGTTTCTCCAGGTTCATAATTTCAGGGACTCTTCTCTCACCTTGAGTCCCAAATCCATTCAATCGTCAACTTTAGTCATTTCTACCCCAACAATACCTCTACCATCTTTCTCTTCTCCATTCAAATGGCCCCCAGTACCTTTGACCTGGACAGAGGCAGTAACTCCAGATCAGTCTCCTTGCATTCAACCTTTCCCTTCTCTAATCCATCAGGGCAGAACTGTCATACGGACATTCCTAAAACACAGATTCTCCTGGGTCATTCCTCAACTCAAGAAATTCAGTGACCTCCTATTGACTCTAGGATGAAATACAAATTTTACTTAGCATTTAAAGTCATTCACGATCTGAATCCAGGCTATCTTTTGGGGTTAATTACACATTACTCTTCCTTCTGCATCCAAAGCTTTAGCCTTCTAGAGGTCAGAGATTATTTTGTTTTTGTCCTTGTTAGCCATCTTATCTCCTGCCTCCATTCCCCTTTATCTGGGCATTCTTTGCTTGGAATTTCCTCATTTCTCTTATCTGCTTATTGAATGTTACCCCAAGTGCCATCTCCTACAAGAGGCCATTTCTGATTCCTTTGGATGTTAGTGCCTCCTAAAAAATATTTTTATTTAATTGGCCTTTATTTTACATTTACTTGATGTATACATCTTGTATGCCTCCTCCCTCTCCCTACATCCAGGGGATTGTGATGTCTTTGAGAACTCAGTCGGCTCTACTTTTGGACAGCTCAAATTGTTTAAGACAATGTGTTTCTTTATATTACCCTAAATCTCCCTCTTTGAATTCCTACCTATAGTTCTTAGTTCTGCCCTCTGAGGCCAAACAGGACCAGTTGAGTCCAATGACTTGTCTACATGAGATGCCCTCAGGTACTATCTCCCTGCTGAATCTTTTCCATCATCCATCCTTTTATCGATTCTCTTCTTCCCTTCACACCCCTGTGCCTCTGCTCTGGATGTTCGAGCTTAAAAAACTTCCCCCTAGAATATGAAGTCCAGAATTGCTCATCATCTTCCAGCTAAAATATGCCCAGGGCAGAGAACAGTGGGGCCATCACTTGTGACATTTAAGTGAACTTCCCTACCGCTCCAGGGCCATTTTTATGGATTGGGTAAGAGCTGTGCATTCAGCAAATCTCTATTGAACACCGTCTTGTGTAATGCATAGTGCCAAGTATTCTCTGTCTGGGACCTCACACAAGTCTCTTAAAGTCCAGGCCTCAGTTTCCTTCAATGAGAGAATGCAGGTAGTGGGCTTTGCAAGCCATAAATGTCAGGTAGGTCAGTCCCTCTCAAGGAGCCTCCTGGGGGAGATGAGACACAAAAATAATCACGATCTAAGGCAGAACGTGATAGAAACACAAATAGAATGAGCTGGTAGTGATGCCAATGGGCATAAATTTCATAGAAGCAGATTCAGTCTAAGGAATTGGTGGGAAGACTTGGAATTGGAAGATTCTGGAGACAACCTGGCAAGGTAATGTGCCAGACCCTGAGAGCCTCTCTTGAGCTGAAATGCCAAGCATTAATGAAGACTATTGCAGAGCACAACTTGGATGGACTGACCACATGGCCCAAACATCAAATGTCTGCTCACCTAAAAGATGATTTTACCAAGAACTCACACACAGCAAGCTTTCACCTGGAGGTGAGAAAAAGTGTTACAGAGACATTCGCATGGTCTCTCTGACAATGAAATAATTAAATCATGTTGGATTGCAGCAACCAAAGAAATGTGTCCATGGAGAGATTTGTTTAAGACTGTCACCCTTGCAACTGAATTTAAAGCATGTGCTCATGGATTAATGGCATTTGGCAGTACAGGTCTATGGGAAAAGATATTCCCAAAGATGAAATACACAAAATCTTATTTCAAAACAGCATTGATGAACATCTGCTATCAATTTTAATGACAGGGAATACTAACTTTAAGCCCCAATTAAGATATCCATTCTTCTCACAAGGAGATCACCTATATTACTAAAAATTGTATTTGATTATTATATTTTGGATTCATCAATAAAGAACGTATAGAAACTTGGTTTCTCTCTTCTTGTATAAGTACCCACATGATACCCTGGATTTTGCCTCTCAGCTCACAAAGTCTAAACTATTTACTGTTTGGTTCTTTACAGAAAAGATTTCCTGACCCTTCTTAAAGCATTGAGAATGAAGGCTGGAGCTCAGGAGAGACAGCACTGTGAGATTCCTGGATGGATGAATGTCCCTGGCCCCTCGTATTATCTCTCCCATCTCTAAGCTCTTGGACAGGCTATCCGAGATGCCCAGGCAGCACTCCCTTCTCATCTCTGCCTATTGGAAGTCTGAGCTCCATTCAAAGACCAGCACCAATGCTACCTTCTTCCTGCCTGGAGCCTTTCCTGAATTCTCTGACGTAGAATGCTTTCCCCCTCAGTATTACTTGGCATTACTTTGGGCATCTTCTGGATTTACTTCAGAGGATCAGACATAAGTTGGAAAAGTCCTGAGAGGTACTGAATGCAACTCTTGCAACTCTCTCTCTCTCTCTTTCTCTCTCTCTTTACAGATGAGGAAACTGAGACCCAAGGAAATTCAAGAAGCTACCTAGGGTCACACTGCTATTAAGTAACTGTTGTTCCCTTCTCTGAACTCTACTGTCCAACTCCAGCTTAATGTAAGTTGCAACAGGATGAACTCCAAGGAACTCTGGGATGGTAGGGAGGGCCATGTTGAAGGCACTGACCATGAAACACAGTAGTTGGGCATTCATTTGCCCATGACTAGATGAATTGTGAAACACAAAGATAATGGAATATTATCATATTCTAAGAAGCAATGAATGAGCTAGGCTTGGAGATGGGAGGTTCTAGGTTCAAATCTGATCTCAGATATTTTCTAGCTGTGTGACTCTGGGCAAGTTACTTATCCTTAATTTCTTACCTCTTACCACTCTTTTGTCTTGGAACCCATAGTTAATGGTTCTAAAATGAAAGGTAAAGAGGAGGAGGAGGAGAAAGCAGAAGCAATGAATGCTAAATTAGAGAATCCATGGGGAGATATATGAGCTGATGTAAAGTGAAGTCAGCAGAACTGGAAAAATATTTGATGACTACAACAATGGAAATGGAAAGAATAATATCGGTTTTACAACTACCATAGAATTCTGGGAAATTCAATAACCAGACTTGGCCCCAAAGAACACATACAAGAATTTGGGTCCCTTTCCTTCTTCACAGAAGGGGGCTATAGATGTGGATTACTAAATATAATGTTGAACTTGGTTGATGTTAGTTAATTTTGCTGCCCTATTTTTTCTTCTTTTTCATTCTTTCACATAAAGATTGGCTTCTTGGTAGAGAATGGCAGGAGAAGTGATACATTGGAAAATAGAGGTCATACATACACACAAAGCTAGCAATAAGATTTTAAATTAAATTTTTTAATTACAAAGATATTTTATTTTATCAATTACATGTAACAACAAATTTCCATGTAAGTTTTCCAAAGATATAAGATCCAGATCCAAATTGTCTCTCTTCCTCCCTTCCTACCCTCCTCCCAGCTGGCAAGCAATTTGATCTGGTTTATATATGTATTATTATGCAAAACATATTTCCATATTGATCATTTTTGTAATTTGAATAATCATAAAACCAAAAACATAAACCCAAATAAACAAATGAAAAATCTTATGTTTTCATCAGCATTCCTACTTCAAGAGTTTTTTTCTCTGAACATGGATGACATTCTTGTCAAAAATTCCTCTGAGTTGACCTAGATCATTGTATTTCTGGGAGCCCCAAAGTCTATCACAGTCGGTCATTCCACAATATTGCTTTTGACTGTGAACGGTGTTCTTCTGGTTCTGCTCATTTCACTCTGCATCAGTTCCTGTAGGTCTTTCCAGTTCTTTCTGAAATTATCCTGTTCATCATCATTCCTTACAGCACTACCATATACCACACTTTGTTCAGACATTCCCCAATTGATGGGCATCCCTTCAGTTTCCAAAGAGAACAGCTATAAATATTTTTGTACAAGCAGGTCCTTTTCCCTTTTTAAAAATCTCTTTGGGATACAGCCCAGTAGTGGCATTGCTGGATCAAAGGGTCGAAGGGTATGCATTGTTTTAAATTACATTTAAATGGGTTTCATGTGAAGGGAGGAAAATAAAGGTCTAAGGGTGAATAGAAAACTAAGGGAACTGGGAAAGATTTGGGAAATGTGATTTCATAATGAGGATGAAGAGTAATTTCAAGGGATTTTGAGAGAGTAGAAAAGGCTAAAAGTACGATGATTTCTAGTAAGAAAGGGGAAGCTCTGAACTGGAGATTTTGGAGGTATACTGAGTATTCTGAGTACTCAGTGACTATGACATATGACCTATGGCTAGTCACTTACTTTTGTGGACCTCAGTTTCTTCCACTGTAAAATAGAAGGGATTGGACTTCATGGACTCTTAAGGCTTTTCTAGTTCTAAATCTGTGATCCAATGAACTCATGAGTTAGAGTTACAAGGTGGGGCCAGGTGAAACACAGATGGTGGTCACTGGACATGAAGCTTAAGAATTACATATTCCCTTAAAAAGAAATACTCTAGAATTGCCAACATGAAAGCCTTTCAGGCCAGTCAGGCTAGTTTACTCACTGTCTCCTGCAAGGACTTTGTAATTACCACTTCTGTACTTTTACTCATATTATGCCTCCTGCTGGAAATGCCCTCTTTCCTCCTACTCCTTCCTCTCTACATATCTGAATCTTATGAATCCCACCTCCTCTGTAGAGTCTAGCCTGATATCTCCAGACCACAGTGTGCTCTCTCTGTCTGTCTCTGTTTCTCTCTATCTTTCCCTCCCCTTTACCTTTTCCATCTTTTCCTCTCCCCCCTCTTTCCTCTTCCTCTACACCTCTTCTTTCTTTCTCTTTCCCCTGCTCCTTCTTCCTCTCCCTCTGTCTCCTCTCGCTCCTCCTTCCCTCCCTTCCTCTCCATCTCTTTCTCCCTCTGCATATTGTTGATTTATTTCTTATTTACCTATTCATGTTTATCTGCCATCTCTAATTATACTGCATGGTCCCTGAGGCCAGGAAATGTCTATAGTTATTTATTTGTTCCAAAGGGTCCAGTATAGTGCTTTATCTATAGTAGGTCTCATATTTGTGGACAGAATATTGACTATGCAATAAGAGAAATTGGGTTTGAATCTTGTCATTCAGGTTCTGTATGACCTTGGGAGAAATACTTTTCTTCTAAGGGACCATTTATTCATTTGGGAAATGAAGGAAGAGGCAAAGGGAGGAAGGTGGATTAAGACAGTGGTCTCCAAGTGTTTTTGTTCACTCACCCCTAATGGTGAAAACTTTTGAGCATTTCCCCCAATATATGTGTAATTATTTATAAATTTTATTAATGATGTTGACATTATAAAGCATGTACAACATAGACATTAAGACGGACGAGATGATTATGAATTAAATGATATTTTAAAATAGATTTCTATTTTGTTTTTAACAGTCCAAAATACCTTTTGGAGAAGAAAATGGGATTTTTCCATTTTACTTCCTTCGTGAACTTTTTTTCTTGTATAAGCAACATATGTCTTCTTTCACAACATGGAGGATGTGGAAATATGTATTGCATGACAGCACATGTATAGCCTGTATCATATTACCTGCTGTCTCAGAAAGAAGGGAGGGGAGGAATGGAGGGAGAGAACATTGTTTACAAAATGTCAGAAAATGATTATTAAACATTGTATTGATCTATAATATGGAAAGGAAAAATATAATAAAAAAGAAAATGTGAGTGAAAATGCTTTATTCTTTTCAGAAATGCCGGTGGATGTCTTGATCCATGTAGCTAATCAATCAGGTAGATTCCTTCCTTCCTTCCTTCCTTCCTTCCTTCCTTCCTTCCTTCCTTCCTTCCTTTCTTTCTTTCTTTCTTTCTTTCTTTCTTTCTTTCTTTCTTTCTTTCTTTCTTTCTTTCTTTCTTTCTTTCTTTCTTTCTTTCTTTCTTTCTTTCTTTCTTTCTTTCTTTCTTTCTTTCTTTCTTTCTTTCTTTCTTTCTTTCTTTCTTTCTTTCTTTCTTTCTTTCTTTCTTTCTTTCTCTCTCTTCTCTCTCTTCTCTCTTTCTCTTTCTTTCTTTCTTTCTCTCTTTCTCTCTTTCTCTTTCTTTCTTTCTCTCTTTCCTTCTTTCTCTTTCTTTCTTTCTCTCTTTCTCTCTCTCTCTCTTTCTTTCTCTCCTTCTTTCTCTCTCTTTCTCTCTTTCCTTCTTTCTCTCTTTCTTTCTCTCTCTCTTTTTCTCTCTTTCTCTCTTTCTCTCTCTCTCTTTCTTTCTTTCTTTCTTTCTTTCTTTCTTTCTTTCTCTCTTTCTTTCTTCCTTTCTCTCTCTCTTTCTCTCTTTCCTTCTTTCTCTCTCTCTCTTTCCTTCTTTCTCTCTCTCTTTCTCTCTTTCTCTCTCTCTTTCTCTCTTTCTCCCTTCCTTCCTTCCTTCCTTCCTTCCTTCCTTCCTTCCTTCCTTCCTTCCTTCCTTCCTTCCTTCCTTCCTTCCTTCCTTCCTTCCTTCCTTCCTTCCTTCCTTCCTTCCTTCCTTCCTTTTTTTCTTTTTTTCTTTCTTTCTTTCTTTCTTTCTTTCTTTCTTTCTTTCTTTCTTTCTTTCTTTCTTTCTTTCTTTCTTTCTTTCTTTCTTTCTTTCTTTCTTTCTTTCTTTCTTTCTTTCTTTCTTTCTTTCTTTCTTTCTTTCTTTCTTTCTTTCTTTCTTTCTTTCTTTCTTTCTTTCTTTCTTTCTTTCTTTCTTTCTTTCTTTCTTTCTTTTTCTCTTTTTTAGATACTAGTACTGAATATAAACAGCATTTCATTGGTAGTCATATTTCTCTGTGGGTCTCACCACAGAGAAGGCAAAAATAACCAAAGCAAAAGTGAATTTCTCTGATGTTACCAGATCCTAGATTTGGAGGTGAGAGGGTTCTTCAAGGCCATCCAATCTAGCCCCTTCATTTTACATATGAGGACACAGAGACTCAAAGTGATTCAGTAACTTGCCCTGAGTCACACAAATAGTAGATGCCTGAGGTAGGATCTGAACTCAGGTCTTATTGACTCCAAAGTCATTGTAGTATGCTCTGTATCTGCACTTAGAAGAGAATTTTTCATATAAACACATTCTTTGATGTTGTTCAAATACATCTGACTCTTGGTAACCCCATTTGGGGTTTTCTGACTAGAGATATTGGAGTGGTTCATCATTTCCTTCTCCAGCTTACTTTACAGATGAGAAAACTGAGGAAAATGGGGCTGGTCATTCAATGAGACTTATTCTGTCTAATCCTTCATGAAAAGAGGAGGAAGAGGAGATGGGGCCCTTCTTCATGGGCCACTGCTCCGGAAAAGAGAACCTGCCATCTGAAGGCCACCTGCTATAGCCTCCAGGTGACCTAGGGGAAAGTGGGGAGGTATGCTGGGCTTGAGGAATGGAGCTTCCCAATGACACCTGGACCATCACTCAAGCTGTGTGTTCGAATGAGGGGCAGCTCTTAATGGCCCCAAAAGAAGAAGGTTGAGAGCTTTGACTAGAAGCCAGAATGGATGGACAAGGGATGATTGGTTAGTAATGAGAGAAGGGAAGTCATGGTTCTATCAGAGAGAACCTCATCACTGACTCTCTGGAGAGGATGAAATGTGACCTATCTCCTCATATATTATCAAATCTCTGGTGGGTCACATACCCATTGAAGGTCATACCACAGCCCTTACCTTGGAGATCCCTGGACTAGGTCACCTGTAAGGTCCCCCCTAGTTCCAAGTCTATGATTCAATCAACCTACATTGTCAAATGCCTATGGTATGCCAAACTTTGGAGACATGAAGACAAAAAGGAAGATCTCTGTTCTCAAGGGGCTTCCACTGTACAAGGTCAAGCGATGCTCTCCTAGAGGGCAAAGGTCCTTTTCAGTTCTGTCATTGTCTCCTCTGAACCTCGCAAAGTGCTCACAAATGATCAGGTGCCTAATCGGGGCTGAAATATATTCATGGAAATGGGTACATCATTTAAAGGTAAAGGACAGCTGCTTTTCACCCACCCTGTTAGAGAGATCCCAGGATCCTAGCATGTCTGAGTGAGGCACCACGTGCTTCTGGCATAGACAATTTTCTGCTGAGAAAGGCAAAGAACAAGAAGGAGCTCTCATTCTGGGAGAAAACAACCTTGGACCATGAGCAGAAAGGTTAATTTGTGGGAGATGACTTAATGAAAGCACCATTAATGCTGGGATAAGTGGCCCAACAAACAGAAAAATGGGAATTGAATTCTGAAAGGTCTTTGTTCAAGGCAGCTTAAGGGCCATCCTCCCAATATTTGTGTTATTTATATTTTATATACATAGATAAAAGTGACAGTGGGATGTTGTGTAGAGCATTTGGGACCTGGAATTAGGAAGAGTTAGATTCACATCCCACCTTGACACTCATCCAAAAGACTCTGGTCATCATGTGGAGGACAGATTAGAGAAAGGAGAAACTGGAAGCAGTTCGTGGTTGGGTTGAAGCTTGGGAGATTGCTTGAGAGGATATGGGGCAAGGGAAGGGCTCAGCAGATCTGGCTTCAAATTCTAGCTCTACTGCACACTACTCAGGCAAATAGATTCACATCTCTGGGTCTCCTCTCCCTCACTGGGGCGGGGGATTAAATATCTCCCAGGTCCCTTTCCATTCAAAATTCTTATGATCCTTATAACAAGGCTTTCTGGGGTATATTTCCAGCAATTACCTTCCTAGGATAAGCTCCAAGAAGAAACTGTCTTATCTTGGATTCGACACTGTCAATTATTTTGACATTATCTCTCATATTTATGCCAAGCCAGATCTTGACAAACATTGAATTCTATCAGTAGCAGAAAATTTTGTTTGATATGGACCTCCAGAAGCTGTCATTGGAGTTAGAGAATCCCTACCATCCAGAGGGTGATGGAGAGGAATGCTTAGCAACCACAGTTCTGGAACCTTCTGGCCCATCCTCTGGTCCCTCTCAGAAATAGGAGGGAAGTTTCTAGAGTCACTTGTACTCATTCCCATAAGCACAGATAGGTTTGTATCTTTTACTTAAAGTGGAAGGAATGAGAAATGATTTCTAGGGTCTTTAATGGTTATCCAAGGTCATACAATGATCCATTGACCAGTGAAGAAGAGAAGAAATTCAGAAAGAATAAGGGTTTTGTCTTCAAGTATTTCAAGGGCTGTCATTTGGGAGGCAGCTAGGTGGCTCAGTGGATAGAGCGCTGGGTCTATGGTTCAGGAAAACCTGAGTTCAAATTCAGCCTCAGACACTTGACCCTGGGCAAGTCATTTCCCCCTAATTGCTTCAATTTCCTAATCTATAAAATGAGCCGAAGAAGGGAATGGACAACCACTACAGCATCTTTTCCAAGAAAACTCCAAATGGGATCACAAAGAGTCAGGCATGACTGAAAAGTAATTAAATAACAATAACAACATTTAGAAGAAGAATTAAATTTATACCACCTAGCCCTGAAGGGCACAGCTAAAAACATATTCTCTATTTTCTTAGGGAGTAGGGAGGAGGGAAGGAGGAGTACCAGGAAGACAGACTCCCTTTGGCCTCCTCTGACTAATCATTGTGTATCAGATGATCTGTTCCAATTTCCCAGATCCCTCTAACCCTTGAAATCCCTTTGGATAAATTTGTGCCTCCTTTGTATTTATTTAAGTGTTTTGTTCCCAAAGAGAATATAAGATCCTTGAGGGCAGGGCTCAGTCTCTCATTTATGCCTTTAAGTCCTGAGCCAGGTCCCTAATGCTTAGTAGGCACTTTAAAAATTCTTGTTGAATTGTTGAAAGGAATGATGGGCTGAGATTTGATCTAGTGAAAAACTTCCCATCATTCATGGGGTCCTGAAGTAGAATGGGCAGCCTTGGGACAGATGCCACGGATGGAAGGAAGACTTCATTGATGGAGGTCTTCATGTGATGACCAAATGCTTCCCGGTGGAGAATGTTCTAGAGCAGGAATATCAAAATCAAGTCAAACTGGAGGCAACTAGTCAGTTCAAAAGAATTTTTGCAGGCTGCATATTGACTTGTTTTTAAGATGTAATATTATCTCTCTTTTATTCTATATTTATTTCATTAAAGAGTTCCCGTTGGCTTTTGCGTCTGAGCCAGGCTGCCCTCTGTATTGTTGCAGGCATGTTGTTTGGCATTTCTGTGGCAGAAGGCTTCTTTTTCAGGAATTCATTGGACTCGATGGCCTCCAGATCCTTCCAGTTCTTGAGGTTCTATTATCCTTTAGGTGGAGGCTCTTTCTTCCAAAGGAAGGTAGCCCATCATTTGTCAAGCCTTTTTGTCTGAGTGGCATACTGAGACTGTCATTGTCGCTCATTTTCAGTTGTGTTGGGCTCTTTATGATTCCATTTAGGGTTTTCTTGGCACAGATATTGGAGCATTTTTGCCATTTCCTTCTCCAGCTCATTGACAGATGAAGGAATCAAGGCCAACAAAGTAAAGTGACTTATCCAGGGTCCCACAGTTAGTGTCTGAAGTCCAATTTGAACTCAGGAAGATGAGTCTTCCTGACTCCTGGACTGGTGCTTGATCCACTGAACCACCTAGCTGCCCAGAAGGACTCCAAAGAGAGTTTCAATAGACAGAATTAGCCAAGAAGATCTTACTGATTGGCAGAGAGAGAGAGGGCTCTCCTCAATCACTGCTGGCCCCAGGAGGGGCATCTCACATGGGCTTGACTTTGGAGGCACTAACTGCAAGTGCAAGTGCCAGGGATAAAAGCTGATCCTGCCAGGATCCAGCCAGTGTTTCTTCCCCAAAGAATGCCAGGATCCTGGAAGGCAGGAATCATTTTGCCTTTCATCTCTACCACTCAGCACAGGGTCTGGCACATACTAACTACTCCTCCTGCCTCCTCACTGCTTGGTGAGTGAATGAGAGAGCCCAGGATCCCCCAGGATTCTGGGCCAGGTGTGGCTGGGCTGACTCGGCGGTCCCTGTGGCCCCTTCCCACCCAGAGCATCAGGGATCTCCAGAGTCCCGGCTTTGCACATGGAAAAGTTTGGACCGCCAGAACTGCTGATGTGGGACTTCTCCATTGATGTCCGCCTGACCTTCTCCACCTCCAACGTCCAAGTGTAAAAATGCGGAGCCTGGCACTTTGCTTTGGAGATGAATGAAAAGCTCGGGGCCAGCCGAGAAGGTGGACCAGAGGGGAGAGTCCTGCCTGCCTCAACAGCTCGGGCACTGGCCAGGAATGAGAACCTTCTTCTGGAATGGGAGAACAAAGAGCCAGTGTTAACTCTTTCCTGCTATGGAGATGTTTGAATAGTAACAATCTCAGTTTTGTTTTTTGAGGGGAAACACACAAAGCTTTGAATTATGGTGTTTTGACTGCATCCAACTGAATGAAATTTGTGGAAAACTCTGCACAGTGCTCCCATTGTTCTGCCTGGGATGTCTGAAGTGTCGAGAATAGTTGGTTATTAAAAACAACCCTGGAAAGTCTCAGTACCCTCTGACAGGATGGGGCTCTAGAGGGCAGCTGTTGGGTGGGGACAGTCGCATACAGAAGTCAAGCCCTGGGGAAGCTGTGTGGTTCAGTGGATAGAGAGCCAGACCTTGAAAGAGGTCCTGGGTTCAAATTTGACCTCAGATACTTCTTACCTGTGTGACCCTGAGCAAGTCACTTAACCCCCACTGCCTAGCCCTTACTGCTCTTCTGCCTTGGAACCAATACATAATATTGATTCTAAGATGGAAAGTAAGGGTTAAAAATAAAAAGTCAAGCCCCATGGTGGAAACATGACCTGCTCTCAAGTCTGGGTAAAGTTCGTAACCTTGACATCAGCCTCAGCTCCTCACTCTTTCACCCCACAGAGCCAATCAGCTGCTAAATCTGCTTAGAAATGTACCTCCCCAGAATCTCTGGCATCTGTCCCCTTCTCCCTGCCCACACAGCCACCAGCCACATTAAGACCCTCCTCACCTCTCCTGTGGATTTTGACAATGGCCTCCTCTTTGGCCTCCAGGGTCTCCTTACTCCAGTCCATCTGCCACAGCTGCCAAGGTGATTTTTCAAGTGCAGATCTGACCAAGGGACTCCTTGACTCAACATACTCAGAAGCTCCCTATTACCCAAACCCTTTGTTGAGAGACATTTGGGAGATTTGGGGCTAGTGTCCCTGAAGAGGGTTCTCTTCTGCGTGAATGTTTCCTTCCTTGGTACAGATCATTCCTATACCTTAGAAGATGGTCTTCCAAAGTTATGGGGCGCAGTGAATGGAGAGCCAGACCCAGAGACTGGAGGTCCTGAGTTCAAATCTTAAGTCAGACAGCTGTGTGACTCTGGGCAAGTCCCTTAACCCCCATTGTTCTGCCTTGGAACCACTAAGCAGTGGATTCTAAGACATAAAGTAAGGGTTTAAAATGGAAAAGTTACTGAGAAAGAAATATTTGTCATCCATCAACCATCTAGCTAACTATTGTCTCTGAGTTTAGCTCTAATGCCCCCAGACAACAGAACCAAAGCCCCTCATTCAGCCTGAACTCAAGATCACTCAACAAAATCACCCTCAGGAAGAGGGACCGAGTCTATTCCTTTTTCTCTTTCTTTTCTTTTCTCTTTTTGTTTGTCTCTATCTCTCTTCTCTTTGTCTCTTTCTCCTGCCTTTGTCTCTCTGTGTCTCTGGCTCTATTCCTCTTCTCCTCTGTCTCTGTCTCTGCCTCTCCCTCTCTATCTCTGTCTGTCTGTCACATTTTTCTGTGTGTGTCTCTGTGTCTGTCTGTCTCTCTCTCTGTCTCATTCTTCTCTTTCTGTGTGTGTCTGTCTCCTTGTCTTTCTGTCTGTCTCTTTGTGTCTGTCTCATTCTTCTCTCTCTGTCTGTCTATCTCTCTGTCTGTCTCATTCTTCTCTCTGTGTGTCTGTCTCCTTGTCTTTATGTCTGTCTCTTTCTGTCTGTCTGTTCGTCTGTCTCTGTCTGTCTCATTCTTCTGTCTCTCTCTGTGTCTGTCTCCTTGTCTTTCTGTCTGTCTCATTCTTCTCTCTCTGTGTCTGTCTCCTTGTCTTTCTGTCTGTCTCATTCTTCTCTCTCTTTCTCTCTGACTTCCTCCCTGTCTGTCTGTCTCTCTGTGTCTCTGTCTTTGTTTCTGTCTCAGTCTCTCTTGATATCTTTCTCTTCTTCTGTACTTGTACCCTAACCCTCTCTCTGTCCCTCCACCAGCCTGGGCTGCTACTTCCTGAGGCAGGAATCAGATCAGATATGACTTGTAGTGAAACTCAGCTCAAAGTGCCTGCTGACTTATGCAAGACTTGGCCATATAAAGCAGGCCTGAGCTGCTCTGGGGCCCTCCATCGCTGTTTTCTGGGATGATGGGCCAGTGCCCTCCCAACGTGATCTCAAAGATCCCATTGACTTTGACCCTCAGAACAGCCTGGCCCCTGAAGCTGGCTTTGTTCGTGGGCCTGGCTGCCCGGTCTGGCCCATTTTGTAAGCTCTTCACGCCTCTGACTGAACTAAGATGTTAGAGTGAACTGGAGATGAATCAGTCGACAAACTTTAGGAAGCTCTCATTTGCTAGGAAATGTGCTACACCCTGGGCATGCAAAGGCAAAATGAATTAGTCCTCACCCTGTCCTGGGGAATACAACTAGATCAATCAACAAGAAGTGGTTATGCCTAACATGAGCCAGCAGTGTGCTGGGCACTGGGCAGAGAAAGACAAAAATGAACTGCCTTCAAGAAGCTTATAGTGAAGGAGAAGGTATATTTCTTCCATCCTCAAGTTATATTTTTGTTCCTAATCATTATTCTTCGTGTGGCAACATTGGGACACTAATGCATTGCTGGTAGAGTTGTAAATTGATCCAACCATTCTGGAAGGCAATTTGGAATCATTCCCAAAGGGCTATAGAGAGGTTAAAAAATGACTTATCCTTTGATCCAGTAATATCCCTACAAGGTCTATATCTCAAAGAGATAAAAAAGGGAGGAAAGGGCCTCCTTGAACAAAAATATTTAGAGCAGCCCTTTTTGTGATGGCAAAGAATTGGAAATTGAAGAGATATCCATTCATTGGGGATTGGCTGAACAAATTGTGGCATAGGATGGTGATGGAATACTACTGTGCAGTAAGAAATGATGAACAGGATGATTTCAGAAAGAACTGGAAAAGCTAAATGAACTGATGCAGAATGAAATAAGCAGAACCAGGAGAACAGTGTACACAGAGCAATAGTGTGGGAAACTGAACGACTTTGCTCTTCTCAACAACACAATGATCCAGGACAATTCTGAAGGACTGCTGACAAAGGTGCTCTCCACCTCCAGAGAAAGAGCTGTTGGAGTTGGAATACAGATGAGAGCAGACGGTTTTTCAGTTTAGTTTGTCTGGGTTTTTATTTGGGGGTCTTGGCTTTATAAGAGCATTCCCGTTTATCAATGAACACTATGGAAACAAGTTTGCTATGATAATACATGTATGACCCAGATCAAATTGCTTCCTATTTCTGGGAAGGGGGAGAGGATCTTCTAACTTCAGAAAGCTCATGGGGAAAATTGCTAATACATGTAATTGATAAAATATCTTTAAAAAAATTACTCCCCCATACTTGGGCTCTGTTTTACAGCCCTTTGTTTGCATCAAGCATTTCTAAGACATTTGAGATTATAAGCTTCTTAGGTAGATTGAGGATAGGGACTAGTCCTTCTACCAATGCAAGATGGCACCTTACCTGCAACTTAGAGTTTTGGAGAAATTTCCAAGGTGAGAGGTTAAAAGTGATTTATAATGATATCACAGAGCCAGGATGTGTCAGAGTCCAGATTTGGAACCAGATCTTCCTGTTCAGTTTTCTTCTGTGCCTTTTGAGAGCAGAAATCTCATCCTAATCATTTATCTTTCTCCCAGAGCACTTGGCATAAAGCCTTATCACATAGAAAGTAGTACATGTTCTCTGAGGTGCCTTAATGTTTCTCCATTTATTGGGCCAGCCATAGTAGATGGTGACCAAGAAAAGCTGTGCCATCTTGTCCTAGACTCTGCACTCTGCCCTAGAAAGAGCACAGCTGGAGTCCTATGTTCAGTTCTGGGCACCCACAGCTCAGGAAGTACTTTGAGAAGTTGGAGAAAAACCGAGGAAGACGACCAGGAACATGAAGGTCCTTGAGTTCATGCCATCTGGGGATTATTGAAAATTTAGTCTTCAGAAAGGAAGACTCAGGGCAAACATGATAGTTGTCTTCCAAGTATTTGAAGAGCTTCCAAAAAGAAGGAATGGCTAGACTTGGACCCAGTTTGATCCCAGAAGGCAGAACTAGGAGCAAAGGGGAGAAGTGGCCAAGACTTTGAGTGAGGACAAACTTAGGATGTAATGGACTCCTGGTCACTGGAGGGCTTCAAGCAACTCACCCAATGAGGGTCACCTAAGCTTTGCTTGAAGACCTCCACTGAAAACGAGACCACAGGAGATACATAGAGGAGGGGAGTTTGTCTTGGAATCCCATGTGACCAGTCTGGAAAGGATCTGGATTGTAGAAGGCTTTAGATGGCAAATAGAAGAGTGTTATTTATCCTGGAGTCGGGGAACGCCACTGATGCTGCCTGAATGATGGAGTGGCATGGTCCCAGCGAAGCTTTGGAGAAATCAATTTGGCAGCTGTGGGGGAGGCAAGAGACTGGAAGTGGTAGCTTTGGGGAGAAGAGGAACCAAATCTGAAAGGACGTATGTGTGTGTGTGTGTGTGTGTGTGTGTGTGTGTGTGTGTGTGTGTGTGAGTGTGTGTGTGTGTATTTTTGTGTCTGCTGTGTAGGGATATAATGGTGCACCTGTGTATATAAGTGTGTGGTGTGGAGGTATGTGAGTCCTATGAGTGTGTGGTGGTTCTATGTATGTTCTACATATGAGTGTGTCAGTATAAGTGTGTCTGAGGGTCCATAGGTATGTGGCGTGGGGCTGTGGTACACTTGTGTGTATGAGTGTATCGTGTGTGGATGGATGGGTCTATGCATGAGTGTGTATGTGTATGTGAGGGTATCTTTCCTTGTATTTTTGCTCTCCTGTTTGATAGAGAGTTTCTTCTTGGTTTTAAACTCGTGTATCTTCTGGTGGGCTCCCTGAGTGCTGGTGCTGGCTCAGGTTCTGAAGGGGGCTCTGACCCACGTGTAGCTCAGGCTCGGCTAGTTTGGGGGCTCTCTTGGGCCAGGGGAGCAGTGGGGAGTACCATAAGTATTTTAATCCACATTTTGATCCAGAGGACTCCTTGGCTTCTAGACACCACTTATTAAGTCAAGCGAGGAGAGCCTAAAGAAAAAGGACATTGCACCCTAGTATCAAAGGACCTGGATTCAAAATCCTAGCCCCTGTGCTGACTGCCTATGTGACCTTGACCAAGTCTTTCCACCCTGCCAGGCCTGCCAAATGAGGAGAACCTCTGCCATGCCTTTCGGCTCTTTTGATCTTACAATGAAAGATCCAGATAGGACAAGAAATGTTTATTAACTGACTGAAACTGATATTGCCCTGGCCAAGTCCCCAGTGGGCAGGAACCATGCTACTTTTTGTATTGTACAATCTTTTTCATTCATTCATTCATTCATTCATTCATTCATTCATTCAAGCTTTCAATCACCAAGCATTTATTAAGCCTACTTAATTCCTCTGTGCCTCAGTTTCCCCACCCATCAAAAGAAGGGATTGATCAAGGCAGCCTCTAAGAACCCTTCTAGTTCTGACTTCATGATCCCAGTTAAAGTAGGTGCTTAGGTGCTTCCAAAATGCTGCAGTTTTAAAAATAGCTGCTGTCACTGATTAATAGGAGACAGTTTCTTCTTGATAGGG
Source organism: Monodelphis domestica (assembly GCF_027887165.1). Taxonomy (NCBI): domain Eukaryota; kingdom Metazoa; phylum Chordata; class Mammalia; order Didelphimorphia; family Didelphidae; genus Monodelphis; species Monodelphis domestica. The sequence goes on along the minus strand of NC_077227.1, from coordinate 23,779,176 downwards.
ATCAGGGGAAAAATGGATCTCCCACAAGATGGGAGCTGACACGTGGAGTATAGAGAAAGGAGACTCTGCACCCAGAGGGTACCTGTTCCATTCCCATTAGAGTGGGGGTGGGGGGTGTCAACTTTAGAATGGCATGTGAGGTCACCTTCCCCACGCATCACAGACTGTGACACAAATAAATATGGGGGAGGAGGAAATGGAAAACCAAACTCCCCCGGGGGGTCTGGCTATTAATGTGCCTGCCCTGTTCCTACTCTTGATGAAGTCTTGTTCTGACTCTGCCACTAAAAAGAAACCAAAAAAAGGCCCAGAATTGAAACTCCTGCTCAAGGAGGTGTTCAGAGAATTCAGAGAGACCAAAAGCCACATCTCTGCAAGGGCCCGAAGCCTTCGGCGTCATGGCTGGTTCCACAGCCACCAAAGGGGATCCATGTGTCATTCGGTTTCGACGAGTTTGCAAGCCTCCAACCTTGGCTGGCTGGAAGATGCTGGTGTGCCCAGTGGGGAACTTTAGACACCCTGCCCTCCCTCTGGCAGTGATTTTCCCAAACAGGCTTTGGGCAGGAGCCAGATGGCACACAGAGTTGACTGAGTTTCCTTTGGTACCCAGTGATGCCACTTAGCCCATAGGATTGATGGGCCACCTTCCTGGCCAGGAGCATCTTTGGGACATCAGTAGATATTTTATTTCATTTTATTTTTAGTGGATATTTTAAAAGCAGAATTTAGGCAGGAAAAAATCAAGTAGAAAGATTCTGGATATAGAACTGGAAGGAAACAAAGGCTTTCTAGCCCAAGATGAGGAAACTGAGGTCTAGAGATCTTAGGTGATGTCAAGGTCACAGAGATAGTAAATAGCAAAGGAGGTCTTGTGACCACAACTCCACCACACATGACAGCCTCAAAAAAACCCAAATGAAATCAAACAAATTCCATGCCCCCCCCCAATAGAATTAGAGGATTTGGATGTGGAAAGGACCTAAAGGATCATCTTAATTTTAACCATCTGAAAAATGGAGTCTAGCAGAAAAAGTGATTTACCTCTAATTCCAGTTAAGGTAAGATTTTTAGTGTTTATTGGTAGGGATTGGGGGAAATGGAATCCCCACAATTATTCCTCAGTGGGTTCACTAGATGGTGTTCCCTTCCATTCCATTATCCCACACAGACTCTGCCCAGGTAAGGCAATTGAATTCACAGTTGCTAATTTGTGATGTTGACCATGAGCATCTTTGGGTGAATCAGGAAACTAAAGCCTTTAATCATCCCTTGAGTAATCCAATCGAATTATTCTTTCCTTTAAAAACAAAATTCTGGACCTAATTCATTGGATTTCCAGCTCCCAGCAAAAACACAGGCCCTAGACCTGGCCTGAGAGAGGCGCCCTCCCCCTTACACCTGCTCAAGAGGCCACCTCAAATATTTTTGTCCTGTTTTTCTCATGAACTGACTCTCAGCCCCTGTGATCTCCCTGCCCCTCAGAGCATCAGATCCTCTAGTCATTACCGGAGTCTAATTCAGGCATGTCCCGTCAGAAGGGCTTAAAATAAAAAAAAAAATTCAATATATGGGGACCATGGTGCATGTTCTCTTGCCCTCCATTCATGTATTTGTTCTATAATTAGCAATAGGCTATTTAAAGAAACATACGCACAAACAAACAACAAAAAAACTTACCCAATTGCCTTGAAGGTTTTCAGTTCCTTCTTTTTTTTTTCCATTCTGTTGCCGTAAGTCGTCTTACCAGTAGTGTCTCCATTCATGGAGGTGGTCTATTGCCGCCCATTTGCCTGACATGCTCTAAGTCTTCCATTAAGCCTTTCTGATCCAAGAAGTCAAATGGATTTAGCCAGTTGGACTACCCATTGTTGTAGTGGAGAGCTGGCTCGCCATATTTCTCCCTCTTTTACAAAAGAGGAACTAAGACCCAGAGAGGCTCAGTTATCTGCCCAAGGTCACCCAGTTAACAAGTTGCACAATGAGAATTCTAAGCCCACTTCCAAGTGTGATGTTCTTTGTTCTGCATTACTTTGAGTCTCATGTTGAGTTCAGGAGAATGTCCTTGGGCCCATCTGCCCGATAGGACAATGTGTGAAAAGGGGCTAATATGAGCTAAGCTTGGCTAGCTGGCATGGAGCCAGAAGGAGCAGGGCCCATAGGGAGAGGCTGGCTAAGGGACTTGTTCTTGATTCTAGAGCCCACAAGGGCCCCCAGAGCAAATGAAGACATAGAAAAGGAGATGGACTCTCAACTGGCCATTCAAGAAGTCTGAGCCAGAGCTCAAGACTGTTGGTGCCAACTAGGCAAGAGAAGGGCAGAGCAGCCCAAGGAGGAGGATACTTGAACAGGAGAGAATGAGGTACACAGGAAATAAAATGGACAATTTTTATGGCCCCAAATTAAAAAGACTTTGAACACACCAGTCTATTGTGTCTTGAACACCATAAGATCATAAATGTAGAGCTGGAAAGGATCCTTGTGGTCATCAAGTCCAACTCTCTCCCCATTTTACAGATGAGAAAAAAAAGGCAGTCAGAGGTTAAGAGATTTGCCCAGAGTCATCCAGTTAATAAGTGTCTGTGACAGGATAGGAATGTAAGTCTTTGTGCTCTCTCTTCTACTCTATGATGCTTCTCCCTTCAAGATCCTAGAAAAGTGACTGAGGCACTCAGCACTACAGAGCCTGATTTGGGAAAGGATGATCTTGAACTAGTGAAAAGTCAGAATTTGAACATAGTTTGTAAAGGAGATCTGATGTATTACTTTCAGTTGGAAAGAAGAGGTCCTTGGGGGATACTTGTCAGTGAGTAAAGAAGATGTCTTCTGTAATGAACACATCAACTGGTTTGTTTGGGTTTTTGTGTAAATGAAGCCTTTAAAGTCCTTGGAAGCCAGGCATTCTTGGAAATATTGCAAAGCCATTCTTCCTTGATCTTGTGCAACACTGCAAAATCCTAGATGACTGGCTTCTCATTGTCATGATGGATGATAAAATTCATCACTAGAAGGGACCTGGGAATGCATAGCATAGTGGAAAGGGTCCTGCATTTGGAATCAGAAGGTCTCTATTTGATGCTTGGCTCTCATACTTGCTGGTGAACTCGAGCAATTCACTGGCCCATCGTGGGCCTCAGTTTTCTCATCTGTAAAATGAACAATCTAGCTAGATGACCTCTAAGTCCCTTCCAGTTCTGGTTCTTATTACCTCTAGTATTAGTCCAGTTGAATTTTTTTTTTAATTTCTGAAAAAATTTTAATTATTTTTTTTTCAAAAGAAAATCTGTCTTTTCTCCTTCCCCTTTAACTTCATGGTCCATTTTAAAAAATCCCAGTAACATACATGTGCAGACAAGCAAAATTGAAGTCTATCCTATTACAGAAGAGGAAACTTAAGGCTGTACAGCAAGACACAACTTTCCAAGGTCACACAGAGAATAATCTAAAGAACCAAGAGGTAGACTTTGGACCATGCCAATATCTTCCAAAGGAAAGAAAACTTTCTCTCTCTGTCTGTCTCTCTGTCTCTGTCTCTCTGTCTCTGTCTCTGTCTCTGTCTCTATCTCTCTCTCCTGTCTCCTTCCCTTCCTCTTATTTCTATTTTAATGTTTTAATGACATTTTTCTCAAATACATATAAAATGCTTTTGAGTTCCAAATAATCTCCTCCCCTTCCTTGATAAGACAAGCAATTTGGTATTAATTATACATTTGAAGTTAGGGGAAACATTTTCATATTAGCCCTGTTGCAAAAGAAAATACAAATGGAATAAAATAAAAGCAGGTTTTAAAAGTATGCTTCAATCTGCATTCAGAGTTGATCAGTTTTCTCTCTGGAGGTAGATAGCATTTTTCATCAGGGATCCTTTGGAATTGTCTTGGACCACTGTTTTAATCATATTTTCTAAATCTTTTACAGTGGATTATCCTTATAATATTTCTGTTCCTTGTACAATATGCTCCTGGTTCTGTTCAATTCACTTTGTATCATTTCATATAAGTGTCTTCTCGGGATTTTCTGAAAACATCCTCTTCATTATTTCTTAGGACAATAGTATTCCATCACACTCATATATCATAATTTGTTCAGTCATTCCTCACTTGATGGGAATTTCCTCAATTTCTATTTCTTTGCCACCACAAAAAAGCTGCTATAAATATTTTTGAACATAGAGGTCTTTTTCTGTTTTCTTTAATCTTTTTGGAATACAGACCTAGTAGTCAGACTTATTGCTAAGTCACAGGGTATGCACAGCCTTATAACCCTTTGAGCATACTTCCAAATTGCTTTCCAGAATGGTTGGACTAGTTCATAACTCTACTGACAGTGCATTAATACGCCAATTTTCCCCTACCCATTCCAGTATTTTGCCATTTCCCATTTCTGTCATATTAGCCAATCTAGTGGGTATGAGGGGTGTATGGGGTGCTCAGGGAGGGGTAGTATCTCTGGTATGGAGGGCTTGTCGTGCCCTCCTAGGGCAGCTCTCCAGCCTCTGACCCCCACCTGACACCCAGCTCTCACTGGTGGCTCCCAGTAGCTGCTAGCATACGGCAGCGGCCACACCCCAGGGAACGGCTTCGACAGGCCGGCTAAACCTTGTGAGGGTAGCCATTGGGTCGTCCTCGACCCCTGGTGAACTAAGGCTTTGCTCACCCAGCATGTGAAGACTGCTTCGGCGGAACAGGTGGAAGAAACCAACAAGAAGGTTCAATGGCTGAGATGGCGACGCAGCAAAGCACTGTGGAGTGCTCAGGGCGTGTTGGAGCCCAAAGGACAACACGGCCATCCAATGCAGCTGAGGAAGTCTCCAGGTGTAACGACTTTTCGTGCCACTGGACCCAGGCTTCCAACGCCGAGAGAGTGGGGCTGTCTCTGTGCATCGACTCTTCCACTTAAATCTCCTTCACGCACAAGTGTCTTTGTGCATGCTCATCTATCATAGATGAAAACACACTAAAGCAATAGTCATCCTCAGTTACTGAGAGACTACTACTACTATGTACTAGTGGGTATGAGGTGGTATCTCTGATTTAATTTATATTTCTCTAGTGAGTAGTGATTTAGAGCATTTTTTTGTGTGTGATTATTGATAGTTTCATTTCTTCTTTGGAAAACTGCCAATTCATATCCTTTGACCATCTATCAACTGGGTTTATGGCTCTTATTTTTTACAAATTTGACTCAGTTTCCTATACAATTGAGAAACGAAAGAAACTTGCTGTACTTTTTCCATACACCTTGCTTTTTCTGTTTTCCTTCTAATTTTGGAGGCATTACTTTTATTTGTGCAATAGCCTCTTAATTTCATGTAATTAAAATTATTGATTTTATATCCTGTGATAGCCTGTATCTCTTGTGTGGTCACAAACTCTTCTCTTATCCATACATCTGACAGGTACATTTTTCTATACTTTGTTGTATATTTGTTATACAAATTTGTTGATAATATCTTCTTTATGTCTAAAACATTTATGCATTTTGACCATATCTTGATATACAGTGTGAGATGTTGGTTTATGCCCAGTTTCTATCAAACTCCTTTTCAATTTTCCCAGCAATTTTTGTTAAATACTGAATCCTTACCCCACCAAAGCTTAGATCTTTGGGTTTATTAAACGCCAAAATACTGTAGTAATTTTTTTCTGAGTGTGGAGTACCCAATCTATTAATTGATTGCAGTATTCTATTTTTTAATCAGTACCAAATTGTTTTGATGAGTACCTCACTGTAATATAATCTAAAACCTAGTAGTAATTCTGGGCTGCCTTCCTTCACATTTCCCCCCATTGATTCCCTTAATATTCTTGACCTTTTGTTCTTTCAGATGATTTTTATTATTTTTTTCTATCTCTATAAAATAATTATTTGTTAGCTTCATTGGTACAGAATTGGACAGGTAAACTAATGGGTAGAATTGTCATTTTTATAATATTGGTTTGCTCTAAACTTGAGGAATTAATATTTTTCTAATTATTTAGATCTGTATTTCTGTGAAAATGATTTTATAATTATATTCACATAATCCCTGGATTTGTGTTGACAAGCAGACTCAGTTATTTTGTATTTTTTATTTTAAATACAATTTCTCTACCTTTTGCTGCTGGGTTTTGTTGATAGTATATCAAAATGCTGTTGATTTATTTAGATTTATTTATATCCAACTTTGCTGAAGTTGTTGATTGTTTCAAATAGTTTTTTAGTTGATTCTTTAGGGTCTTCTAAGTATTCCATAATATCATCTGCAAAGAGCACCTGTGAAGCTTCCATGGTTTTTCAGGGCTGAGGAGCAGCCAGGAGCCCTTGGGACTCCATTCTCCAGGGGCTTCCCCAGAGGAGTAGAACTAGAAGAGAGGGAAGATTTTCAAGTTGGGCTAAGGAGAAGTTTACTCTTGGTTACTTTTGAGCTCTTTTTCCAGGGGAATCAGGGCATACTATTCCTTGGGACTGAGGGCAGTACACAATATGTTGAGATGATGCTTATCTCCAGTCTATTAGTGGCAGAGAGGAAAAATTCACTTTTTCTTTTAAAGTCCATGCACCAATCAGTAACAGTCATCTTTCATAGACTAAATGTTTACAAATAGATCTAAATGTTACAAAGACATACTTCCAAACAGAACAGAGAAGCCAACACATACATTGTATTGGAACCCTAGCATTAGCACAGACCCATCCGGTGCCCACAGTGCCTGGTCCATTACATTCATTTATAAACAGCCAGGAACATTGTTTTATCTAGATGTCACTCCCCTGCTTGATAAAATCCACCAGCTCCTAAAATCAAATAAAAATTCCTCTTTGGGAACTTGAAGCTCTTTACCTAGCCCTTCTCTCCTCTCTAGCCCTTTTATGCATCACTCTCCTCCTCTTACTCTATGGTCCAGCCATACTTATTGTTTCTCATACACAACATTCATCTCCTGCCTCCTTGCCTTTACCCAAGCCTTTCTCCATGCCTGGAATGCTTCCTTTTCATCCTTCAAAACCCAATTCAAGTGCATCCTTCTAGGTGAGACCTTCCCTGATTTCACCAACTACTAGTGCTCTCCCTCTCCAAATGACCTTATTTTCATTTTGTATGTGTTGTTCTATGTATACTTATATATACACATGTTGTATTCTCCTATTAGAAGATAAGGTTCTTGAAGGCAGGGATTGCTTCAAATGTGCTTCTAATTAGTCGGTTATATTAATAATTAATAATGATAATATTATTATGTTAATAATTAATAACTTTGACCTTTAAATGCCCAATGGCTAGCAAATACTCTAACCAAGTGAACACTGATCTTGGCAGACCAGATACTCTCAATCTCTAGGCTATGTGGAACTGAAAGGTCTCAAGACCAAGCAGAAGAAACCAAAATCCTGTGGGAAGGAGATGAGGTCCATGTCATCACCACCATCATCCTCTCTGTTGCTGTAGATGTCCTGAAGAAGTTGCAGTGAACTTACAGAAGATGAGCTTTTGTCTCCTGGCACATTTATTCAACAAAAAGTAGTGATGCCATCCTCCTGAGCAATGTTGCGTAGGGCATGAAATACAGAAATATAATATAATAGGACAGTGACTTGGCCCAGGTCTGTTTCTATATGAGTTCCATCAAAAAAGAGGAGAAAAATAAGATATGATAATAATAGCTACATCTAACATACATAATCTCCTCTAAGCCCCACAGCCTTCTTTTGAGACATAAAGTCTCATTATCCCCATTTTACAGATGACAAAACTGAGGCTCAGAGACATGAAAGGAGTTTCCCATAACCAGGTAGATAATGTTAGAGGCAGCAGGTGAACAGAGGTCTTCCTAATTCTTTAGTCCATCTATATCTATCTGCTTATCTATATATCTGCTTATCTATCTGTCTATATATGTTTATCTAGCTATCCATCTATCCATCAGCCTCTCTCTCTCTCATTCTCTATCTATCTATCCATCTGTCTATCTATCTGTCTATATATTTATCTATCATCCATCTATCCACCCACTCACCCATCCACTTACCCACCCACTCATCTATCTATCTATCTATCTATCTATCTATCTATCTATCTATCTGTCTGTCTGTCTGTCTGTCTGTCTGTCTGTTCAATTGCCTGTCCATCTGACCATCCATCTGCCCACCTGTCCATCTATCCACCCAACCAAATGTGCTTCAAAAAGTCAAAAGCACTTTGTGAAGAGAAAGAAGAATCTCAAGACTAGAGAGAGGCTAGAATTCACTGCATGGTTTCAGGGATATGGTAGGCTCTGAGTGACATTTTAAAAGTGCATCTTCATCTTTATCCTTTCTTTTGAAGTAATCTACATCCTTCCCTTTTCCTTCTTGACATTCTTCCTTTATAATAAAGGGAGGGAAAGAAAGAAAGAAAGAAAGAAAGAAAGAAAGAAAGAAAGAAAGAAAGAAAGAAAGAAAGAAAGAAAGAAAGAAAGAAAGAAAGAAAGAAAGAAAGAAAGAAAGAAAGAAAGAAAGAAAGAAAGAAAGAAAGAAAGAAAGAAAGAAAAAGGAAGGAAGGAAGGAAGGAAAGAAAGAAAGGAAGAAAGGAAGGAAGGAGGGAAGGAAGGAAGGAATGAAGGAAGGAAGGAAGAAACAAAGAAACAAACAAAGAAACAAAAAAGAAACAAAGAAAAAAGTTCTGCAAAACTAACTAACCTCCTCCAAAGGTTCAGTGCAGTGTTGATTCTGTTTACCTATGCAAAAATATCGGGGAGACACCTTCTGAGATCTCTTCTTTGGGGACAAGCTGAGCTTTTGTTATGTGGCAGCATTAAGTTTCAGTTGATTTTGTTGGTGATCTTTCCATCTCCATTGGCATAGTCACCGTGTATATTGTTTCCTTGGCTCTGTTCACTGTTCTCTATCATTTCATGTATGTCTTTCCATTCTCCTCCTCCATCATTACTGGTTTAAAACAAACAAACAAACCCTGAGGCAGCTAGGTGATTTAGTGGATAGAGAGTCATGTCTGGAGATGGGAGGTCCTGGTTTAAGATCCAATCTTAGACACTTCCTAGCTGTGTGATCCTGGGTAAGTCATTTAACCCCCATTGCCTAGCCCTTATCCCTCCCTCTTCAGCCTTGGAAACTGATACTTGGTAACAGTTCCCTCAAAGCCTTTGGCATCTTTTGATTTGAAGACAGAAGATAAGGGTTTTAACAAAAACAAACTCTTTACCTTTGGGAACCGACATTTACTAAATGTCTTTTATATGACAGGTATTGTAATAAGTGCTTTGCAAACATTATTTCATTTGATCCAATAATAGCTTCTTGTATCCATACACCCTGACTTGTTCAGCTATTCCCTAGGCAATGGAATCTGCTTTGTTTTTAGTTCTTAGCTGCCACAAACAAGCTTACTGTGAATATTTGGTATCGAAGGCTCCTTTCTCTTTGTCTTTGACCTCCTTGGAGTATATGGCCAACAGGAGAATGTCTAGATCAAAGGAAATAGATTTTTTTGGCCATTTTCTTTGCATTATTCAAAGTTGCTTTTCCAGAATGGTGAAACCAGTTTCTACCTTTGCCAACAACAGGGTAATATTCTGGAACTACTCCATATTGAAGTTTGTCCTGGCATCTTAGTAGGAAAGCTTGTCTATGGTGACCTAGCATAAATATCCTGAAATTCACCTTGACTATGCAGGATACCTTTCAGTTTTATTTATTTTATAGTCTTCGAGTCTGCCTAGGAAATAAATGTGTAGTATATTGAGGAGCTTTAGTTTTAAGAATATCCACTTCTGTACGCAAAAGATGCCAAAGGCTTTGAGGGAATTGATTCCAAAGATAGAGAAATGGGGAATATGAACAATAGCTTCAAATATCCAACAGGTTCTCGTGTGGAAGAAAAAGTAGATTTACTCTTTGCAGATCCAGACATCAATAATAGAACAATGAGTGATAACTACAAGAAAGCCAATTTCTGCTCCACAAAAAACAGACAAACAAAAAAACAACTAACAATTAGATCTACCCAAAAGTGAAATGGATTACCTCATTAAGTACTGAGTTCCTGGTCACTAGAAATGTTCAAGAAGAAGATGGAATGACATACTTTCAAAGATGATTAGTCTAGAAATAACCTAAATGCTCAGGTCTGACCATGTGATTTCCCTGCTCAAAAAAACTATTTCTTGAGCTACCTGATTCAATGGACTAAGAGCCAGGCCTAGAGATGGGAGGTCCTGGGTTCAAATCTGGCCTCAGACACTTCCTAGCTGTGTGATCCTGGGCAAGTCACTTAACCCCTATTGCCTTGCCCTTACCGCTCTTCTGTATTGATTCTAAGATGGAAGGTAAGTTTTTTTTTAAATGTTTCCTATTGCCTTTAGGATAGAATGGAAATTCTTAAGCCTTCCATTTAAGATTCTTTAAAGTCTGGGCTCTGAACGACTTTTCCAGGTAAGTTCATATTACACATGCCAACAATCCAGTGAGGGGAAAGAGATAAAGTAGTTCTTTAGCCCTCTAATTGACTTAGGGGGAATAGGGCTCTGTCACTGGCTCCTTCATACATGGATTATTAAGTGAGTGACTTCTGCTAAGGTTTATTTTATTTTCTCCCTTATTTTTTGCAATAAAACTTTCTTCTGTACTGTTGGGAGTATGGTGGAGTGGATAGAAGGCTGGCCCAGAGTCAGGATGACTTGGTATTCAATTTGTATTTAGCATAAGGTCCAGGATGCCAAACATATGTAGAGGATGGTCTCCAGTGGATTGGATAGAATCTTTAAGGAGGATTGGAAGAAAGACATGGGAAAAGTATGGTATAGATGAACCATGACCTGCCCTAGTGGGTGTGCTGTGGCATCTAGACCAATGAAATTCTAGATTATAGTTGTTGTTCAGTCATATCTGACTCTTTGTGACCTCATTTTGGGGTTTTCTTGGCAAAGATGCTGGAGTGGTTTGTCATTTCCTTCTTTAGCTTATTTTACAGATAAGGAAACTGAGGCCAACAGGGTAAAGTGATTTGCCCAGGCTCATACAGCTTAGTAAGTATCTGAAGCTAGATTTGAACTCTGGAAGATGAGTCTTCCTGACTCCAGAGCCAGTCCTCTCCCCACTGTGCCAGTTAGGAAGACAGTGTAGATGAACTACGACTGCTCCAGTGTGTATGTGGTGGCATCCAGGCCACTGGACTCCCAAATCACAGATCCTTCATAGTACTTAAGGAAAATAGACATTCATTCATGTCCTCCATAACCTGTAATTTCTTTCTGAGTTTCCACGACCATTCAAAAGATTGTAGATTCCCCATCATCAAACTTGAAGGCAAGATCATCCCTTTGGGCTTCTAGGCTCTGTGCTTGAGTCAGTACCATTTAGGTCTATAGCTTCTAAAGGGGCAATCCAGTGGGTGCTCCAAATGGATCTTCTCTGCTGTGGACAGAAAGCTGCCTCTCATCTCTCCCAGGCTCATGGTTTTAGTGGAAGTTGGGGAAACTGAGGGTGACGAAGGGTGACATGCATTCTTAACCCCCCCCCCCCCAACACCAATCCCTTTTCTGATATCACTTCAAACAACTGGAAACCAACAAGTGTTGATTGCTGGTCTTAATTCTTCCCCAACAAGATCCCAGTAGACAGCCTTCTAACCTGCCTTTTCTGAGCGAAATCTCTGGGGTTCTTATCACTGCTGGGATCATACTCAAATCAAACCAATGAGTATCTGTTAAATTCTTGCTATGTGAGAGGCACTGTGCCAACAGCTGGAGAGAAAAATGCAAGCAAAAGTAGTGACAAGACCTGCTTTCCTAGAGCTTACTTTCTAATGATTGAAGATAACACACAAAGAGAAGTTTGAAAAGTGGGGTTGGGGGGATTTGGTGGCTAAGGCCAAAGAGTCAGATGGAAAGAAGGTGCAAGAAGGCATAGGAAGGTGAGGAATAAAGGCTAGCTCACCTGGCCTCTTCCTCTAAATGGATATGGTTGTTTAATAAGGGCCAATCAGCCCAACTGCTTTCTTATCCCCCCTACATTCATCCATCTTGCACATGATGGAAGCCCAAGAGACTTGGTAAATGTTTTGCCGAACTCATGATTCTCATGGTCTACCAAAGTAGAAGCCCTCTCAAAAAGATAATTATTTGGCTTGACTCATTCTTAGTGCACCCATGATAGGTCATTTTGGTTACTTGGTCACATCATCCAGTCTATGATTATCTGGTTCAATGGCCTCATTTTACAAATTGAGGAAACCGAGGCCCATGGAAGTGATATGCCAAAGGCCACATAAACGATCAGATGCCAATCCTTTGACTTCCTACACTCATGTTATCAAGGTTTTGTGAATGAAGGAGATGTTTCTTGGACAACCCAGGAGTAATGTTTCTGAGACACCATAGAGATGAAGCATCAGATAGTGATATTCTTATCTCAACAAGACAGAAGCTTCTAGACTGAGTTTCTCTTCATGCTTGCAAGTCTACAGGGAGATATATTTGTAAATTCTCTTGCTCATGTTGACAATATAGATACTCTGAGGGCCTACTGAGGCCTGTCTTACCCCTGAAGTTGTAGAATAGTTTTTCTACATCCCACTGAATGTATCTATATCTGAAAGTGAAATGGAAAGCAGCCTTTGAGAAGCCAAGTCACTGCTAAAAAGCCTGGTCTTATTCCATAGGAGAAATCCTCAAGCTCCAGTCATAGTTTTCTTGATTCCATTTTAACACAAAATTCTAATATCCCCCAGCCATTTTGTTTTCAGATATTGTAAATTGTAAATGGGGCATGAGCAGAAAGGTCATCTTAATGAGTGTGCTAGAGACAGGTGGATGGATAGTGGTGAAAAGTAATAGCCAAGGAGAAGTATTAGAGGAGAAGACAACATAAAATAATAATAGCATTTATAGAATATCCAAACACTTTACAGATATTATCTCATTTGACCGTCTGAACAACCTGGGAGATTATTATTGTCCCCATTTAACAGAAGAAGAAACTGAGGCAGGCAGGTTAAGTGACTTGTCCAGGGTCACACAACTATTACATGACTGAGGCTGGATTTGCTCTCAAGTTTTCTGGCTCTAGGTATAGACCCGTACCTGAGCATCAGTGCAAATAGCCACACATGTCCCAGTAGCTATTAAGATTAGTATTCATGGTGATATTCCTGAGTTATTGAGAAAAGGTTATTTTATGGTCAGTGTCCTTTATTTTTAAAATTAGAGAGATAAGATGATGCATTTCTAAAAGATTCCCAGAAAGAATGAGATTAAATCAGTTTGATAATCAAGGAAATAAACCTTTGGTCTTTTACTGGGAAATTTATTTAATTGATTGGTAAAATTCACTTTTGTGGAATTCCCCCCATTGCATCTAAGAACTATTTGTCAAGTGCCTAGTGTTTGCAGAGAGCTGTCCTAGGTCCTGCGGAAGGAGAGTCCAGGTAACATCCTGTCTCTGCGCTCAACATTGGCAGACAAGTGAGGCATTACTGGGCTCTGTAAACAGTATCCTACTCTTCTAGAAGGTTCTGGACAAGGAATGTGGGGCATCCAAAATCACATTGGCTCTGGGATCAGAGTCTTAGGCTTTCTCCAGCTGCTTGGCCCTGTGGAAACCTGGGACTCTCCTGACCCTCAGTTTCCTATGTTACAAAAATGACTTTCTAGCTCAAAATTTGTGATCTTATACTATTACTTGCACAGAATTGAGAGTGGTCCACCAGCCTCCTAAGAGGTAGCCTTAAGACTCCTATAGACAAAGTCTATCAGTCAGTCTTTAGTTCATTGGGGCACTGGTGTTCAGGAAGGACTAGCACCTCAGGTGTGAGGGCATACTGAATCTTTTCCAAGGCCATTTATCCAGCTTTGGTGATATTTACCCAACTTCAACTCTCTCACCTGTGGCTTCAAGAAACTGTACCACGTGCAGCCCCAGCTCTGTAAGCCATCTCTGCAGATGGGCTAAACCAAGATGAAAGTAGCCCATGGGCCACAAACCCAACAGCAATTAAGGAAAATATCTACCCTAATGATGTGACGATGTCTCCTGGAAGAATGAGCATATGAGAAAGAATAATTTGGTCTTGGAGGCAGCTAAAGCAGGCTCTGGGGAGCACTTAAATTGGTCAGACATCAAAGAAATCAAGGACATCCACTGCATCCCAAGCCATCACCAATCCTCTTGACTTTTGTCTTGCCGTTGGACTTTGATGCCTCTGGAAGGGAGAATGAAACTGATGGCTTCATGCAACTCTGCCACACTTCAATCTAATTCATGCACAAATCAAGACATCAGCTTGTAATATTATTGCTCTTCTTCAAAAATGAAGGGCAAACAACTACAATAATAAAAATAATAGCTAAATTGAGATAAGGCTATAAGATTTGTAGAGCACTTTGCATCATTGAACCCTCACAACATCCCTCTCAAGCACATGTTACTGGTCTTATTATTCCATTTACCAATGAGGAGACTGAGGCTGAGAGACACTTTATACTTCACCCATGGCAATGAACTAATGAGTGTTAGAAGTATACATTGTTGATTCCACTAACCTCTTGGTTGTGATCAGAGAGCTCTTTAATATTACACACTGAGAAATACAAAGAAAGAGAAGATATTTATTTTATGTCAGATAAAAACCTCTTCATTTTACAGAGGAAGAAACTGAGGCCCATAAAAGTCAACTGCTTTGCCCAAGAACATGGAGATAACTGAAGGTAAGGGAGGAGAGGTTAGGTTATGGGGAATGGTTTAATGAAGGGAGCAATGGATTTAGATTTAGAGGGCATTTGAATCCTGGCTCTGTTATTTGTCAGTTGAATTATTTGGGGCCAATTGCTCAAATTCTCTGGGCCTCAGTTTCCTCATTGCTAGCATGGAACCTGGGTTCTCTGGCTCTAAATGTAGCCTTCTTTTTATCACCTCATCCTTCCTTGAAGTCTTGGGAGGTTGATTCCCAAAAGGACCATAAAGATCCTGGTTAGCATGGAAGAGAAAAGTCTCCAGGCCCACATGGTAGCTGTACTCACATATGTCAACAGCTGACACAGGGAAGAGGGATTAGACATGTTCAGCTTGGCCCCAAAGGGCAGAACCAGGAATAGTTGGGGGAAGTTAGTCAAAAGTGAAAAATCTATGACTCCTGCCAGGGAAAAAATTCCCAGTTATTATAGTTGTCCCAAAGTGGAATGGGCCACTTTGGATGATGGTGAGCTGTTCCTCCTTGGGGGCCATCTTCAGATAGAGACTAGAGACTAATCAAATATATGTTGTAGTTGGGATTCTTTTTGGCTAAGAGTCAGACAGGGTGGCCTCTGGGGCTCCTTTGAAGTCTCAGATTTTGTAATTCTGTGACTCAGCTTGGGGTACCACCCAATACAACTCAATTGAGCTCATTCCAACCCAAGAAACATCTTTTACCAGCTTACTGCTTAAGAGGCAACACGATGGGTCCTTCAGAAATGAGACAAAATAAAAATAATTTTCAGCCCCAAAACCTTTCATGAGGAGGATGGAGGAGATAGTATTGTACATAAATAGATATACATTACAGGAAGTAGCTTGATATGGGCATGTATTGGGAAAAACTTGAAGATGCTTTTCATTTGGACTCCTCCCTGACTCACCAGCCATCTCTCCAGTCCCTCCCCATTCACTGTCCCAAAGCTATTGATGCCTCTGGGTTCCCCTCTCTTTATTCCATTGCAGGGCATTCTGTATTGCATGGCTCAGGACAAATGAGCTACCTTGCTAAGGGTAAAGGAGGAGAGGTTAGGTTTTGAGGAATGGTTTAATGAAGGGAGCAATGGATTTAGAGTTAGAGGGCATTTGAATCCTGGCTCTGCTATTTATCAGTTGAACTCTTTTGGGCCAATTGCTTAAATTCTCTGGGCCTCAGTTTCCTTGTCTACAAAATGAAAGAGTTGGGATTATATAATCTCTAATATCTTCTGCTAATTACCCTTTTCTTCTTTCTTCATCTCCAGAAGAACAACAGAGGATGAGCAATTGGGGGGAAGGGGAGAAGGGAAAGATGGAGATCTATGTCATTCTTGAACTATGGAAAGTCTGATGCTTAGAAATTAAAACACTACAGGATTGGGGGCAGCTATACAGCTCAGTGGATAGAGTATCAGGCCTAGAGATGGAAGGCCCTGGGTTCAAATTTGGCTTCAGACACTTCCTAACTGTGTGACCCTGGGCAAGTCACTTAACCCCTATTGCCTATCCCTTACTACTCTTCTACTTTGGAATCAATACATAACGATGATTCAAAGACAGGAGATAAGGTTAAAAAAACACTAAAGATTTATCATGAAGTCAGCCTTTCCCTTAGCCTCCTTCTTAAGGGGGCCCCTTATACAATGGTTAGGGGCTACATGAACACATGACAAGGATTCAGAAACTATTGGAGCTGGGAAGTTCTCTGAAGGCCAACTAGTCTTCCCCACATTTGAATAGGAGTCCCTTCTACAACATTGCCCAGGTCATCCTGCCTTTACCTGAAGACCTCTGTCCCTCCCAAGGCAGATTCCTTCATTCTGTGATGACTTTCACTGTTAGGAAGTTTTTCTTTATATCTAGCCTTGATTTGCCTGTTCCCAACTTCCACTCAGAGTTTCCAGTTCTGCCTTCTGGGGCCAAGCAGGACAAGCTTCACTTTTCTCCCACAAAAGTTCTTTAGACCCTTGAAGTCAGCCCCACGACACTCCCAGAGCTTCTCTTTTGTCTAACAACATCCAGCCCTTTCAACTGAGATTCTTCACCCCAGTTCTTCTTGGGGGGCACTGGGGGATATAGGGATTGGCCAATGAAGGCTCAGTCCTTGGAGCCTGAGTTCTCTTCCTGGTGTCACACAGAGTATGTGAGACATTCCCATCCCGATTTCAGTCCAACAATTGAGCTTTGGGGAGCTTGTTCTCCAGATGTTGTTGTTTGCAGAGGACACCGTGCTGACCTCCCAGAGTCTCTGACTCCTAATCTGATCCATATATCTGGACAAGAGAGCCCAGTATAACATGCCTAACAAGGAGCCCTCTAGCCACTGCTTCCTAAGGCAGCCCATTCCACTTTGGGAACCTTCAAACTGGGAGGAAATTTCTCTTATATCAAATCTAAATCTGCCTCTGCAACTCCCACAGATTGTTTCTGGTTCCACCCTCTGGGGCCAAGCAGAACAAGCCTAACGCTAATAGATTCAGCCCAACATTCAAGTCTGTTGAGATCCTCTTGGTTCCTGACCCTGATGGCAAACCCTTTATTTAGGTCATCGAGAAAAGCATTACACAGCACAAGGCCAAGCATAGATTCCTGGGGATGTCCCACCAAAGACTTCTTTCCAAATAGACATCAAACAGTAATGGCTACTCTTTGGGTTTAGTTTTCCAATCAGCTTCAAGTCTATCCATGTGAGTGTCCAATCATCATCTGCCCTTGTCTAAAATAACATCAGACTTCCTTAAACACTTTGCTAAAATAAGGCAAATTTATGAGATTGTTGAATTAGCCACCATTTGGATTGAACTCTTTCTGTGCATCTTCTAACATGGAATCATGCCGGAATTGGTAGGATGTGACTGCTTCTATAGGATGAGACCAATCAGGTCTGCTGGTGCCCATCCCTGCCCAGGGAATAGCTGGTCCTCACCTAGAGCACTTATTAGCCAAGTAGGCAGTCACTTATTGACGATGTTGATACCAAACCAGATTTCTGGATCTTCCCCGGACTTGTCATTCTGCCTTCTGGCTCTTTGCCATTGCTCAGACTGACCCTCCATGCCTGGAAGACTCTTCCTTCTCACCTTTGCCTCTCAAGGGCCCCAGACCCATTCAAGGCTCAACTTGGGTGCTGCTGCCTACGTAAGACTTAGGCTGATCTCCCCAGTCTCCAGTGTGTCTTCAGAAATTACTTTGCATTTAATTTTCATTTACTCCTTTGCTTTTTTTTTTGTCTCAATAGAACATAAGCTTCACTAAGACAGGTACTAGTTCATTTTTTTGCCATTGTAGCACTAGCTTTAAGCACAGTCCCAGGCACCCAGAATAAATGAAAATATTTGCTAACTGGGGACAGCTGGGCAGCTCAGTGGATTGAAAGCCAGACCTAGAAATGGGAGGTCCCAGGTTCAAATCTGGCCTCAGACACTTCCCAGTTGTGTGACCCTGGGCAAGTCACTTGACCCCCATTGCCTAACCCTTACCACTCTTCTGCCTTGGAACACAGTATTGATTCCAAGATGGAAGGTAAGGGTTTAAAAATATTTATCTGCTAACTAATGGCTGACATTTTACCACGATTGATTTATTCACTGAGGTTGAAAGGATCATAGGTTGGAGGCATCTTGATGGCATGAAAATCAGAGTTAGGGAGACAGGTCAAATCTTGTTTGAGTGACTTTTTAGCTCTGTGATCCTAAGAAAATCTCTTAACAGGTCAATGCCTCAGTTTCCCAATTTGTTAGCTTGGGATAAGCATTTACCTCCCAGAGTTGCTCTGAGAATCGAACACCATAAAATGAAAAACATTTTTCCAAATAAAAGCACTGTAGAACTACTAGCTGCAAGGACGATGATAAGATGATCATATTTCTTTTTAAGATGGGACCATAGAGATCATTGAGTCCATTTTATAGATCAGGAAATTGAGACACAGAGAAATTAAATTACTTGCCTGGACTCACACAGCTAACAAGTCTCTAGAGCAAAATTGAAACCAGGTCTTCCTAATACTGGGTCCAGTGCCCTATCCATTTCCTCATTCTTCCTCTTCTCCATTTACTAACGCCCCCTTCTTAAGTGTTAATTTCTCTGGGAAGGGTGACATTAAGCCACTCACACTTTAGTGAGAATTTCTTTATTAGTATTTGTTCTTTCAGAACAGGAAGTTCAGGAAACAGGACTGATCAGGGTCCCAAAGCAGAGTACTGAATAACAAAAAGTGAAAGAGGCAAAGGGGAAGAAAAAAGGAAAAGAGAATCAGAGACCACAAATTTTGCCAGACCATCACTCCTAGCCCTGTAGTCTTTGCTCTGATGTGGGGTTGGAGGAGGGGAGCAGTACTCTTTGGTTTTGGGGGAAGGAGAAGAAGGACCTTCTACATCCGAGAGGTGTCTCCACTGGTGCTGAGGCCCCCAAGCGGGACTTGGTGGAGGGAGGCTACTGCAAATTTCAGTTTTTTGGAAGGAGAATAAAAGAAGCCATCCTGATAAAGCAGAAGGGAGCCAGTGGAACTGGGTTTAAATCCTAACTCTGCCATTTACTAGCTGGAAGAGTTAGGATTTGAACTCAGTTCTATGAGATCTTGGGAGGTCACTTTCCCCCATAAGCCTCAATTTCTTCTTATTAAAAAACAACAACAGACAAAACTCTTACCTTCTGTCATAGAATTGATATGAGTATTAGTTCCAAGGTAGGAGAGTGGCGGGGGCTAGGCAAATGAGGTTACGTGATTTACCCAAGGTCACACAGCCAGGAAGCATCTGGGTCAAGTTTTGAACCCAGGCCTGTCTCTCTCTCCACCTGAGCCTACTTGAGCCTCAGTTTCTCCTTTTGTAAAAGAAGGGTGTTGAACTGGATGATTTAAAAGTGCTCTTTGAGCTTAAAATCCCATGAAAGAAGAATGCCATGGAGATTCTATTGAAAGAGCCCCTGGTCTCCAGGTCAGGGAGAGTCGAGATTGAATTCTGCTGCCACACAGGCTAGCTGGAGCATTTTAGTTCTGGAAAAGGCCATCAAAATGGCACGCTCACGGGCCAAAGGAGGAACTGGAGGCCCAGAAAGGGGAAGTCACATGTCCAAGGTAAAGCAGCTGGTAAAGGGCAGAGCCAGAACTCAAACCCAGCAGGACCCCGGACTCCAAATCCAGTGCTCTTTCCACCGTCCTTAGCCTCTGTAAGCCCCGGTTCCTCCTCTGTAAGATGGTAATAATAATACCTACAGCTCTTTCCTCCTAGGGAGCAAGTGAAATCACATCCGTAAAAGCCTTGCTAAGCGTGAAAGGGCTGTAAAACTGCCGCTTAATTATACTCGTCATTTTATACAGGAAGCGACATGGCTGTTGGATGGACAGGTGGCCGCAGAGCCAAGAAGACCCAGATGCAAGTATAACTTCTGACACATACTGGCGGTGTGACCCTGGGCAAGTCACCAGCTCTTCAGGCTCGGGGCAGTTTTCCAAGATTAGAAATTGCAGGGAAGGCACTGAGCTACATTAGTGAAATCACAGGTCCAACCCCTTTCCCTGTTCTCTGCTCCAAAGTGCTATTATGGGTAGCTCTGCTAAGGTTGGAGGAGTGTGGTTCCCAGTGCAGAGCCCTGAGGGGGGCACCTGGTCTTGTCTCTGCCCATCCCAGTCACCGCAGAATGGAAAGCCCAATTGTTGGCAGAGCCACGGGACTGATTATTAACCCTGGGATAGTTACTTCCTGTACTGGGACAGGCAAAATTCTTGAGAAACTCTTACCCAATCCAAGTGAGGGACAATTTTAGAAGACGAAGACCTTTGTTCTCCGATTCTGTGCCCCACCCCCTTCGCTCTTCTTTGGAAGAGAGGCTAAAGTGGGGAACAAGGCAGAGTGTGGGGTCCCCCCGCACCGAGCAGCCAGTGATTAATCTAAGGGCACATAAGCTGAACTTTGCAAATGTTGACCAATGATCTTCCAGCCAGATGTTGCTGTTGCCCCCCTCTCTCTCTCTCTCCCTCTCTCTCTCTCTCTCTCTCTCTCTCTCTCCATCTCTCTCTCTCTGTCTCTCTCTGTCTCTCTGTCTGTCTGTCTCTCTCTGTCTCTCTGTCTTTCTCTGTCTCTCTCTCTCTCTCTCTCTCTCTCTGTCTCTCTCTCTCCATCTCTCTCACTCTCTCTCTCTCTCTCTCTCTGTCTCTCTGCCTCTCTGTCTGTCTGTCTCTCTCTGTCTCTCTGTCTTTCTCTGTCTCTCTCTCTCTGTCTCTCTGTCTCTCTCTGTCTCTGTCTCTGTCTCTCTCTCTCTCTCTCTCCTTCCCTCTTTCCCTTCCCCCCTCTCTCTCCCCTTTTCTCTTTCCTTCCCTCTGTCTCTGTCTGTCTCTATCTCTGTCTCTTTCTATCTTCTCTGTCTCTCTATCTTTCTCTGTTTCTGTCTCTCTGTGTGTGTGTCTCTCTCCCTCCCTCTCTCTGTCTCTGTGTGTGTGTGTCTCTCTCTAGCTTTCTCTGTCTCCATCTCTCTCTGTGTGTCTCTCTCTCCCTCCCTCTTTTTGTCTCTGTCTCTGTCTCTCTGTGTGTGTCTCTCTCTATCTCTCTCTGTCTCCATCTCTCTGTGTGTGTGTCTCTCTCCCTCCCTCTCTCTGTCTCTCTGTGTGTGTGTCTCTCTCTATCTCTCTCTGTCTCCATCTCTGTGTGTGTCTCTCCCCCTCCCTCTCTTTGTCTCTCTGTCTCTGCCTCCCCTCCCCCTCTTCTATATAATGCAACTAATATCATCCTCCCTGTGGGGGTGTGTTTACTATTCTAAGATCACATTAATGTGAGTCATTCAGTGAACTGCAATGTTTTGAAACTGGCATGTCTCACCCCATCCCAGAGTGGGATTTTTTCTGCGCCTTGATCGATAAGGCTCTCCTTCGACCATGACCTTTCTAGCTGCACAATCCCGAGGGTTTGGTTGGGCCCAAGCAGAACAGCGGCTCCCTTATCTGTGGGCATCGCTGTAAAATCCCGCTCCACAAATGACAGCACACACAGCTCGCAGGCCTCATGGTTGGCGAGCTGGCTGAGGGCTCCGGAGAGCTTCTTGGATGGATTGATAGAGACTGAAACTGGAAGCTGCCATGGGTGACTCCTTGGGTGCTCGTGGCTGGTGGCTTTGAAGGGGGAGAGCCTTATTCCTGGAGGGGAGAGAGAGAGAGAGAAAAACAGAGAGACAGAGAGAGGGAGAGAGACAGACAGACAGAGAGAGGGAGAGGGAGAGAGAATGAGAGTGAGAGAGAGAGAGACAGAGAGAGAGACAGAGACAGAGAGACGCAGAGAGAGAGACAGAGAGAGAGGGGGGGAGAGAGAGACAGAGAGGGAGAGAGTGGAGAGAGAGAGAGAGAGAGAGAGAGAGAGAGAGAGAGAGAGAGAGAGAGAGAGAGAGAATGAGAGGGAGAGAGAGAGAATGAGAGGGAGAGACATAGAGAGGGAGAGAATGAGAGGGAGAGAAAGGGAGAGAGAGAAACAGAGAGAAAGAGAGAGAGACAGAGACAGAGAGACACACAGAGAGACAGACAGACAGAATGAGAGGGAGAGAGAGACAGAGAGAGGGAGAGAGAGAGAGAGAGAGAGAGCGCACCACAAGCACATGGTGGCCTGCAGGCTGCCCACTCGAAGCCTTGCCTACATGGCTCTCTTAGAAACCTGAGGGGCCAAGGAGGTGCCTCCTATCCTTCATCCTCTCTGATCCTTAATCTCTTAGACTCTTTTCCTCTCACTTCTTGCCAATAGAGTTTCTGAGCAGAGCTGGATGGGGCTGGGCCTGCTAATTATAATAACTCACTGCTATAAAAGGCTTTAAGGTTGAGAAGGCACTTTATCAATGTCATCTTTTTGGATCAAAATCCCTGTGTGATCATTGTCATGACTGTCCCCATCTTACAGATGAGAAAACTGACTTTCCCAGAACCACACAGCTAATAAGCATCTGAGTCAGCATCTGAACTTGGGTCTTCCTGACTCCAGGTCCGGTCTCCAGGGGCAGCTAGGTGTCTAAGAGGATAAAGACCCAGGCCTGGAGACGGGATATCCTGAGTTCCAATCTGGCCTCAGGCACTTCCTAGCTAGGTGACCCTGGACAAGTCACTTGACTCCCATTGCCTAGCCCTTACCCTCTTCTGCCTTCAACCAGTACATAGCATTATAGTATTGATTCTAAGACGGAGGGTCAGCTTAAAAATAACAGCAGCACAAAGGACACTCCCTACTTGTCTCATCTATTCCCCAGATCTCATCAAGGGCTTTCTTGATTGTGAACTGGTCCTCGTCTCTCTGCCGAAGAAGCTCCATTCTCTGGAGTCTCTCTGGAAGGAGAAGGGACAACAAAGCTCTCAAAAGTCATTGCTGTTCACTCCATTTACCAAGCGGGATCCCTGACCCCGGGCTGCCTGGCAACTCATCTCTTCAAAGCCTTCCCTGGGTCTGGTTTGGCTCTTGGCCCATTCTCACCATCGGCCGAGACAGTTGTGCAACTGGACCGACCAGCGATGGCAGTGAAGGACACTGTGATTCGGCACATGCCGTTCCCGTGGCCAAAAGGATCCTTTCAACCCTTGGAATGGGAACAGCCATTACAGGAAGATCATGGAGAGCTGAGGGGTGGCCGGGGGAGGGAAGGGGGGCAGAGGGGAGAGTAATCATGTGTATCAAAGTGGACATGAGGAAGCAGGGTTTCAGACCACAGAATTTAGAGCTGAAAGGGGCCATCTAGTACAACCTCCTCCATGTACAGAGAGGGAAACAGAGATCCAGATGCAGGAAGATGTGCCCCAAATCACAGAAATAAGGGGCAGTCACGTACGTTATTATACATCAAAGGGGGGAGATTCAGAATTTGAACCCAGATCTTCAAATCTCCAATGCTAGGGACATCCAAATGAATTTATTTGAGATAGTCCTGAAATAAGTTTTCTAATCCAGACACTGAGAAGGGGTTGAAAGGAACGTCCTGAGCTGGGTTAGGAAAAGGATGGAGGAAGGAATCTCTGCCTTACTTTTTCTGCTACTGGTTTTGGTTTATGTTTTTGTTTCCTTTTTTTTTTTAACCCCTCAGAGCCTGGGGATAGAGGATGGCTTTTAGCATAGGACTGGTTCATAAGTGGAAAAAGTCAGGGTAGGCTGACAACAGTGGGGTATGGGGGCTAGAGTTTGGGATGAGAAAGGGTGGAGGAGGAGGAGGAGGAGGAGGAGAAGGAAGAGGAAGAAGAGGAAGAAGTGGAGAAAGGAGGAGGAAGAGGAGGAGGAGGAGGAGAAGAAAGGAGGAGGATAAGGAAGAGGAAGAAGAGGAAGAAGTGGAGAAGGGAGGAGGAAGAGGAGGAGGAGGAGAAGAAAGGAGGAGGAGAAGGAAGAGGAAGAAGAGGAAGAAGTGGAGAAGGGAGGAGGAAGAGGAGAAGGAGGAGGAGAAGAAAGGAGGAGGAGGAGAAGGAAGAGGAAGAAGAGGAAGAAGTGGAGAAGGGAGGAGGAAGAGGAGGAGGAGGAGAAAAGAGAAGGAGGAGGTGGGCTGTCTAGAGTATCCAATGTTAACAGCCCTTTCCTAGGCTATGGCATTCCTCAATTTCCTCCACTCTCCCTACTCTTATAACTTCAGGATATTTTGGGGCCTGTGTACAGCATTAGAGATGGAGAGAAAAGGGCAAAATGCTAATTATTAGCTAAAGGGGAACTTAGCCAAGAAAACTGATGGCCTGTAGTTCCGCCCAGAGTCAGAACCAAGCTAGGGGAGGCGAGAATCAGGCCTGACAGAGAGGGCCCGGAGGAATGACTTGCTTGACAACACATCTGCCATTTTTCTTGGGAGATCCTGGTAGAGATCCCAATGGAAGTCATGGGATTCCCAGCTAGAAGGTACCTAGTTGGGATTTCATTTAGTCCAAGCTCCTGGTTTTATGTAATTAACTAACATTAATTAAAATTTTTTTCTCTCCATTAATATTTTCTTGTTTTCCCCCAATTCCATATAGAAACAATTTTTCATATTTGCTTTTGCCATTCAAATTCTCTCCGTCCCTCCCCTGCCCCCTTCCTGAGACACAGAGAACTTTAATATAGGTTATCCATGTATTGCCAATTTTATTTTTGTTTTGTTTTGTTTTTATAGCTAACATTTCTATAGAGCTTTAAATTTGCTGTTGAAGGAGCTGGATGTCTCTAAATCCAGTGCCGTCACCACTACTAATCAACAGGTTATTAAACAGAAAAATGATGGGCCAAATCTGCCCCCAGTTAGTTGTGTGGCCTTGGAAAAGTGACTTCCCCTCTCCAGATCTCTGGTTCCTCCTTTGTAAAAGGATAAGTTAATATGTGGGTAAGAAGCCAAGACTCTGAGTTGGGAAGAACTGAGTTCCAATCTAGTTCAGACACTTATTAGCTGGGTAATCCTGGGCAAATTACTTCACCAGTGCCTCAGTTTCCTCAGCTGTAAAATAGAGATACTAATGGCACTGTCCCAGAGCTTTCATGAGAATCCAATGAGATAACCATATATAGATATGTGTGTGGAGAGAGATAGACAGCACTTTGAAATTGTTATAGAGCCATAGAAAGATTTATTTATACCTCCGGGTCTTGCTCTAAATTAGCTGTCAATCCTTCTTAGCTATTGAAGATAGGGTCCCTCCCAGGAGGAATTTGTATTAAAACTGGAAGGTCTCAAAGATTTCAAAAACAAACCCCCCCAAATACTTTAAGACTTAAAGGGAGAGGGGGCAGCTGAGTGGCTCAGAGGATGGAGAGCCAGACCTAGAGATGAGAGACCCTGGGTTCAAATCTGCATTCAGATTCTTCCTATCTGGGTGACCCTGAGCAAGTCACTTAATACCCATTGCCCAGCACTTACCACTCTTCTGCTTTGGAACTCTACTGATTCTAAGACAGAAGGGAAGGGTTTTTAAAAAAGATTTAATGAATGAATATCTACATTTCCCTCTATGTAAATGGAGGATTTGATTAGGTGACCTCAGAGTTTCCTTCCGACTCTAAATTAATGATGCAGAAGAGGGATTCTAAGTAGATAAAAGACAGACTGGCCAACCATTGACATGTCTCTCATACACTGAGTTGCCTACCGCTCTTAGTTTTTGAGCTTCAGGATCATCTGAGAGCCCACCTGTAACTTCAGATTAGTTATTTACTGGTTCTGCGACCGTAAATCACTTCCATCCCTGAGCTTTGGCTTCAACATCTGTCTGACAGCAGGCCTCTGACTTTCTAACTCAATGATCCTGGGCTGCCCTGTGCCCAAAGGATGCTAGACTCTGCCCATAAACCCTAGCCATCTTCTGCACTTCACGGGGTGAAAGATGTAGCTGTGTTGGACTTCTCCCCACGGACACCTCAGCCAAATCAGACAATAACAAATGGACCCATCCATAACTGTCTCAAGGACTAGAATGCCCAACCACATTCTGGGTCAAGCCTTTGGAGAGAAGAATCCTGCCCTGGTCTGGGTCATCTTCCACTAAAGCCTCAAAGCTAGACAGTCAGGATGGGCACCTTCTTAGTGGCCACTTCTGTCAGTGAGAGAGGTATGATGGGAAGGTCTCTGATGAAGCCTGCCTCCAGGGTCCTGAGCTTGAACTAAGTGCTGCTCTCAACTAACTTTGAGTCTTTGTCACACCCCATCCTCCATCCTGGGCTTTCTCTCCTCTACAATGGGAGGGGGGACAGGCTTCTTCCAGCTCTAAGGCTCAATTAGTTGGTTGAGATCAAGAATCAGGGGAGAGAGTTCCTTGCCCCCAAAGTTGGAGCATAAGCCCCGACATTGAAGAGCCAGTGATCACAAGACAGTCACCCAACACTTCTGAGCTTTGGTTTCTTCATCTGTGAAGTGGAGATCACAATGTTTGTACTTCCTGACTCCTAGGGTTGTTTGGAGGAAACTACTTTGTTAGAGGAGGCAGCTGGTGGGGAGGAACAAGGACTGACCACAGAAGCAGGAGAATCTTGGGTTCAAATCCTACCTCCAATTCTTACTGGTTGTGTGACCCTAGGCAAGCCACTTAGCCTTTATGAATCTTTTTCTAATCAGTAAAATGAGGGAAATATTGCTGGCACTAACCAACCTTCTTAGAGGGCTATCTAGAGAAAAGCATATGGGCAGCCTTGGAGACCAGAAACATGAGAGTTAGGGCTAGTCATGGCCGGCTGATCTGCTGGCCATGTAGGACAATGTGCAGTGTGCCTTGGGCTGGGATCAGCTCCTTCTTCCTCTCTAGGACAAAGCCAAAGGGCAGTTCCCTGTTTAATAGCTTAAAAAGTCAAGTTGACAAAGATCACGTCTCCCAATGATGCTACGAAGATGGCAAGGCAAGTTTATTGATAGAGTATAAGCTCTTTGAGGGCAGGTACCACCCCAGGACACAATGTGATACCAGGCATGGAAGGAGGAATGGATCTGGAGTCCAAGTACTTGGCTTCATCTCCCACTTCTGCCCTTTCCTAATTGGGTGATCTCAAGACAACCTCTTCCCTTTTGGACCTCCATTTACTTCTCTGTTAAATGAAAGGTTTGAACTAGATGGTCTCCAAGGGCCCTTCTAGCTCTGAATCCCTGGCACACAGCAGATACTTATAAATGCTGCTGTATGGATTGATTATAGTCCCCATTTTACAGATCAGGAAGCAGAGTCTCAGAGAGAAGTAAGAGGATGGAATTGTTAGTCAGTATCAGAGTGGGCACTCCAGCTTTGGTCTGCTGCCTGGAGAACATCTCTATTCTCAGTACCAAGCAATGTGGAAAAAAGCGGCTACATTACCCCCCTGAAGAATTGCAGGGGATGTTGCACGTCTCAGATGTGGAAGAAAAAAAGGAAAACCTTTCCCCATAGCACATTAGAAACCTTCAGGGGACTGACAATGACACGGCCAATGTCCTGAATCCCCCTGATGGCTCTTCCAGTAAATCCTTTCTGGAAGTTTCTCTGGAGAGAGTACAAAACCCTTAGTCATTTAAGGGGCACAGTGCCTTACTGTTTAGAGCAGGGGTTCTGATCGAGGGGTCCATGAACTTGTTTGTTTTAATCTGGGGATAACTGTGGTTCAGTATAATTGGTTTCCTTGGGAATCCAGTTCTATTTTATGCATTTAAAAACATAGTTCTGAGAGAGGATCCTGAGTTGTCACCAGAGACTGACTGGCCAAGAGGTCCATGACACCAAAAAGGTGAAGACTCCGTACTCTAAAGTGATTCACAGAAATGCTCCTTTGGAGAACATCTTCCTATTATTGCTTCTGTTTAGAAAGGGGACCGACTTCAAATGCACCATCTTAGGTGGGATCAGAGGACTGAGTGCCCCAAGATGGACACTGAGAAAGGACCCAAGGTTAGATTAAGAGATTTGGCCTCCAGTTTGGGGTCCTACTAGTTGGCTGTGAGATTTTGGCCAACCCATTCACCTTCTTATCTGAAAACTATGGGACGCCTTCCAACCCCAAAACTGGTTCTAAGGGACCTTCTGGCTCATGGAGCTCAGGACCTTCACTTTACAGAGAAGGAAACTGAGGCTCGGGGAAGAAGATTGATTGACTTAAGCTTCTCAGTGGAGAGGGGTGGCCTTTGGAGAATCCTACCATGAAACTACTCAGACGTCTATCCATCCCTGCAAGCACTTATCAAACAGTTATAGGCTGGCACCATTGTGCACTCAGAATACAAAGACAGATACAAATCCCTGTCCTCAAGGAGCTTCTGTTCTCCTGGGGAGGAAACTCCTCAATTGTGTATACAATGGAATGGCGTGTAAATCATTTTGGTCGGGTTCAAATAATGCACTGAAAATCCACGGGCTGTCTATGTCTCAAAAGAAAGCACGAGGGGCCCATGATGAGGCATTGAGCTAAAAATGGGACACTCCCAATGTCAGGCAGATGCAAAGAGGAAACTAGGGGGAGGAACTGTTCAGGCAATTACCCCAAGAGATAGCCACCTCACCCACACAGCTATAATTACCCACAACAGTTGCAACGCAACAAAAACACATAAACACCCTGAGCTGGCAAAGGCCCTGGGTCCTATTTATAACTACCAAGGACCTATGAATAGCCCTGGGAGGCCCTTATTGAAACAGACCCCAAATTGGCAGTCTCGGCCATATCAGGAAGCCATCTCCTGGTCCAAGATGACAGGCTGGGTATAGCCACTCCAAACCCCATGGAGGTATAGGAGAGCTGCCTCTGGAAATAAACGGCCTTCCAGCCTTCCTAGGCCAGCCAGACATGAACAAGATGAGCCTGGAAGTCAATGGCTCCCCAACCCAGACTTGAAAATTATAGGGTGGGATGGAAAGGCCTGACAGATGCAAGTCGTCATCAGCTCAGCTTAGCTATATCAGCTGAGGCAAGACAGATAAGCCTTTATCCAAGACCTTCTTCTCTCTGTCTCTCTCTCCATCTCTGTCTCTCTGTGTCTCCCTGTCTCTCTCCATTTTTGTTTCTGTCTCTGTCTCTCCTTTCTTTGTGATCTCATCAGCCCCCAGGGTCTAAGGACTATTCCTGTACAGCTTCATTCATCCCAAATCTTTCTCCAGAATCCCACACTTCTGCCTAGAAATCCTATGGACAACTCAAATTCAGCCTAGCCAAAGTGAACCCCGTTCTATTTCAGCAAACCTATCACGCTTCATCCCTATCAAGTCATCTTTGTTCATCAGCTTCAAGTCATCGTCAACTCTTCATTACGTCTCACCTCTCCAATGGCCATCAATGGCTAAGTTTGGTCTATTTCCATGGTGTCTCTTGCATCGACTCTCCAGGATCAGATTCTGACTCAGTCTTTATTAACTGTGTGACCTCAGGCAAGGCACTTAACCTCCTTGGGTCTTAGTTTAATTTTGTTTTCATTTTTTTTTATTGCTAAAATGAGGGTGTCGGATAACATCTTCTCTAAGGTCCCTTTTATCTCTCAATCTGTTTCTTCATCCATAAAATAGTGATAACAATGGCAGATCTAGGCGGTGCAATGGAGAGTGCCAGACGTGGATTCAGGAAGACTAATACACCTTATAAGGATCTGAGGCTGGATTTGAACTCACG
This sequence comes from Monodelphis domestica, assembly GCF_027887165.1. Classification (NCBI taxonomy): domain Eukaryota; kingdom Metazoa; phylum Chordata; class Mammalia; order Didelphimorphia; family Didelphidae; genus Monodelphis; species Monodelphis domestica. The sequence continues at coordinate 23,749,474 of NC_077227.1, read as the reverse complement.
TCTGTCCTGACTCAAGGTCCAGTGTTGTATCCTCTGCACCACCTAAATGCCTCAATTTATAGGTTAAGCACTTGTCAAACCAGAATGGCTAAGGAAAGGTGAATGATCAGGATGAAAACAGATCATAATAAAGAGAAATGTGAAGGAGTCACAATCTCTGTCCTCCAATAAAGGAAGTGCCCACACTGGTCCAATCCTGGAGGCTCAGAGTAATCTAGGGAAGTCCTTATTTAGCACAAGTGATCAAGTTTAATCTGAATTATTGCTTGTAGCATTTTCTCAAAACCCGACAATCAATGAAACAATAAACCAAACTGACTGGTAGCATTTCAGATTGCCATGGTGTAAAAGCTCACACCGATAGCTGAGTGGCTTTAGAGAGATGGTAGGAGCTGCCTCCAGCCCACCCTGCTTCCGAGGAATATTGGCACTATTTAAAGTGGAACAAGGGGAGAGCACTTGGTGTAAGGGTTCGATGATGGGCCCCTACCTGAGTCCTACTTCAGATAGATACTGACTGTCAACCTGGGACATTTCACTTAATCTGCAAGTAGACCAGGCAATTCTCTGTGATTCTAAATTCTAGAGCAATTGTGGATCTCTCTTGGCAAAAGGGGTTTATTCACAGACCTGGACCAAGAGAGTGAAAGACCCTCACTATCCACTGGGGGAAGAGTACTGAATCCGAAATCAGTTGAGCTGTGTTCAAATCCTGACTCAGCTACTTGCTATCTCTATGACTTCAATTAAATCTCTCAATCTTTCCAAAACGTGGTTTCATTAAGTGTAAAATGAGGAGATTGAATTTAGTGATAAATTCAAAGCTGAAAGGATGTTAAAGGTCATCTTTTTATAGTAGGAAGCCGAGACCCAAAGAAATTGAGATGAACAAAGTCACACAGGTCATAAGTAATGCAGCCCAATTCTAGGTTCGAGGACTTCAAATTCATTGCCTTTTCTATTGGGACTACAGATGATCTCAAAGGTTCCTTCCAGAAAAATCGTATAAGCATGCAATCTGTGGTCTGGAACAGTTATATGAAAAGCCACATTTTAGAGGCATTCGAGTAGCTGATGATTGATGTAATCTCTTTTTGGGGTGGAATTCTTTCATAGAGCAAATATTCCTTGCCTGTAATTTTTTTTTTATAAATATGGATCTTCAAATCATTTCCTTCTCCTGTTAAATGAGACTTCCTTTCTCCCTCAAGTCATAGGAAAAACATTATCTGGGCATGCATATACATGAGGACACTTATACATGCAAGTATCCCTCCGAAATGAACCCAGTTTCTGGTTTAAAGACTGACTCTGCCTTCTTCTACTTCCAGGTATGCCACAAATTTTTAGAAGGAAGGTCTACTGGGAAATGGGAAATTCATCCTTTCCTCTTAAGACCCTAATCAGTTCTAGGCATCTACTCCAAGACAGTCAGTAATGGAAAGAAAGATCTCATCTATACCCAAACATTTAGAATGCCATTTTGTGTGGTAGCAGAATTCTGAGAACAAAATAGATGCCTATCATTGGGGGAACCATTATATAAAATGTGTTCTTTAAACATAACGAAGCGCTCTCATTATTGCATAGTAAGAAACCATGAACAAGAAAAATTCAGAGAATTTCGTGAAGACCATAGAGCAAAGTAAAACAACATTGAGAGATCAGAACTCTGATGGAGAATAACCCGACTGTCCAACTTGAGCTCTCTCCTCTTAGCAGTGAATTAGGGAAGTGTAGATACAAAACATAAGAGTCAGACACAGCCCCTTTCTTGTTCTGTTCTGCTAAACTTGATTTTATTTCCTTCCAAGGTCCCATTCAAGAATTACCCAAGTTCAGGTCAGGTCACACCTTTGATACTATGGGCAAGTCTCTTAATCTCCTTGGCCCTCAATGTCTTCTTTCATTCTTTATCTGTATCCTAAAAAGGTGCCTAGCATTAGTAGGTGTTCACTAAAGGTGCATTAAAGAGGATGATGACCTTCCCAGGATTCAGTGTCTTCATCGGTAAACTGAGGAAGTTGGACTAGCTGTCTTCCAGGGTCCCTTTTGGCTCTAGATTTATCACCTATGATCTTGCCTTGTTCAAGTGATGTTCCCTTCTCTAGGATATAATGCTTCCTGCTCCATCACTGGGTTGTTGGGGACATGAGGGTGCTACATAGCTTGTATTTATTTATTTGTACAGATGTTGTATCTCACGAGTAGCACATAAGCTCCTAGAGGGTAGGGATTTGCATTTGTATCCCCAAAGCCTAGGATATAAGGAGTGCTTTATAAATGCTTATCAATTGGTTTTTAATATAACAAGCACTTATTAAGCACCTATGGGTGCCAGGCATTGTGCTTTGTAACAGAGAATACAAAGACAAAAAATGAAAACAGTCCTATCCCTCAAAGAGCTTATATTCCACAGGGGAAACAACATGTCATAAAGGAGGTGGGGAGGCAGAGGGCTCCTGGGAAATAGGAGTGATATGAAAAAGAGAACAGATAACACATTTATTTTTTGTGTCCCTCATTCAGGTTCTGGATTTATGGTCACTCTGTTTATCCTCCTGCTGACCAAGTTCAATGAAAGTGTGCCCAATGGTCCATCTAAATCCCCGAGAACCTCCTAACCTCTGAGTAAGTTTTACTCTTTCTAAAGAGACAGAGAGGAGATGACTACTATATGTATCATCAGGAAGATATAATTAGAAAAACATTATCCCTCCCTAACACAGAACTAACCAGTGTGGAGTCAGACCAGAGGAAGGCCAAGAGCAAACCACAATCTCCAGCCCCCAGGAAGTCTTATCTGGTGCTCTCCAGTAAAGCCATCTCATGCTTCCGAAGCATTCTAGTCAGAATCAGTTTGGTCTTAAAGAAAGGTGCCCTTCAGTAAGATTGGAAGAGAATAGTTTTTGACTCCTATTGGTGACAGAAGCTTGGTCCCTGTCTAATTATTTGATCCCCCAAAGTGGAACTGATAAGCTATTTTAGCTCCATCACTAAGCACCTCCTTTCTCAGGAGACACTCCTTGTACTTCTCAGTTGCTAGCGCCTTCTCATCGATAACTATCGTCTGAATCTTGTAATTGGTTATGTATGTATGTGCTGTCTCCCATGCCAGAATGGGAACTCCTTGGGAACTCATTCTCTTTCATTATTTGTCTTTACAATTCCAGTGCCTAGTATGGTACTTGGCACAAACAAATGCTTATTAATTGATTCATCACAGAGGCTTCTGGTTGTGAGAGACTTCTGAAGGCATCTAGACCAACCCATATTTGATGAAGGGTGTCCTCTTCAAGCTCCCTGCCAGGCTTCTTCTTGAAGACCCTCTGAGAGAGGAAGCTTACTAACTCTTGAGGCAACCCATTCCACTTGAAGACAATTCTTATTATGAGAATAATTTTCTTTATATTGAGCAGAAATCCGTCCTGGCATGACATATACTCATTGCTCCAAGTTCTGCCCTCTGAGTCTAAGCAGAACAAGTCTCATTCTTTTGTGGCATAACAATCCAAAAATATAGATAATTGTCATATGGTCCCCGAGTCTTTGCTTCTCTTTTTCAACTAATATGGACTGGCCTCAAGGCCCTTCCCATTCTTCTTATCCCCTTTGAATGGCTCATTAGTCTATAAGGAATTAGCATTCATAACAAGAAATATAGAAACATTGATTTAGAAACCAATTAGTCCAATCCCCTCATTATATAGATCAGGAAAAAGTAACTCAGAAAGTCATACACAGGTAGTCTAAAGCATGACTTAAACATAGACTCCACATTCAGTGCTTTAACTGCCAAATCATGCCACCTTTCATCCTATACAAGAATAAGTGACAGCCTGCTCTCAGGCACCATTACATTTCCTTGGACATCAAACAATAGATTCTTTTTCTTTTCTTCTTAGTCACAAAAAGCAGCAATAACATCAACCATGCAAATGTGAATTCTAATAAGAGCTTCACAAATGGTGGTGACTAAGTAGTGGGAAATAGACCAGTCGGTGACATTTGTCTTCAGAATGTATTTGAAAATGGGGAGATATGGTAAGTCTGATGTCCTGAGAACTGGTAGAACTTCAAAATCCCTAAAGAACTCTCTGTTCCTCCAGCCTCTACCCCTGATAGACTTCTCTCTTTTCCTCTCTCCTTGAGGCATCTCCTGTTAGGACTGGAAGGGGTCTTGAAGCCCTTCTCTTCCAACCTGCTCCTTGTCCAGTGAAAGAAACCAAAGATCATAGACAAAGAGTGGCTCATGTCTATTGAAGGGCATTCAGTCAATTGGTTGGTGCCTCCTCTAGATAAGGTATCATGGTAGGGACTAAGTACATCAAGTCACACAGTAAGGTCTGGGGAGTGAGTGTCTAACAATAAACAGAAGTATATATGTCAGCAGTAGAGGACAAATGGATGCTAAGGAGTAGTCACCCAAAGACCCTTCATGGTAGAAAGAAATGTTGGCTTTGGACTCTAGAAAACCACCAACCTCCAGAGCCCAACAATACCACAAGGGAACTTGTAGGGCCAGAAATTGGGTCCATGCCTCATTATGATGGTACTCGTAAAGTCTGAGCCCACTCTCTCCTGCACTGGGTATATTTTGGGGAGGATACCTTCTTAGTAAATATCTATTCTTAAATGTAAATAGACCCCAGAGGCTCTCTGTTGCCTCTCAAATAAAATATAAACATCTTTGTTAAGCTTTTAAAGCTTATCACAACCTGAGCCCCAACAGTTTGATTGGTCATTATTTCCCCTCTCAGCCATACTCTGTAACTGGTCAAAACAGTCTCTTTTCTGTCCCCCATCCCCTTGTGACTCTCAATTTCCTATCTCCACATCTTTGCACTGGCCAGTATGAATGCTACTCATCTCCCCCTCATGGCAGCCCTCTTTTCCTTCCTGACCCACTTTAAACAACACCTTCTAAATTAAGCCTTTCCTCATCCTCAAGTCACTGATGCTGTACTTTCCAAACTATCTTGTTCTGTTATTAACATCATTTTATAGAGTAGGAACAAAGACTCAGAGAAACTGTCACTTGTCTAGCACATGTCTGTGTCAGAAATGAGATTCAATAAGTAAATTAGGAGAACACAGAATAGTATACATGTCAGATCTTTGGGAAAGGAAAGATTTTAAGACCAAGCAAGGGTTAGAAAAAAATCACAGAATGTAAAATAAATAATTTTGATTACATTAAATTAAAAAGATTTTGTACAATCAAAACCAATGCAACCAAAATTAGAAGGGAAACAACAAATTGGGAAACAATCTTCATAACAAAAACCTCTGACAAAGGTCTGATTATTCAAATTTATAAAAGTCTAAATCAATTGTACAAAAAAATCAAGCCATTCTCCAATTGATAAATGGGCAAGGGATATGAATAGGCAATTTTCAGATAAAGAAATCAAAACTATTAATAAGCACATGAAAAAATGTTCAGAGAGATGCAAATCAAAAACAAGTCTGAGGTATCACCTCACACCTAGCAGATTGGCTAACATGACAGTAAAGGAAAGTGATGAATGCTGGAGGGGATGTGGCAAAGGTGGGACATTAATGTATTGCTGGTGGAGTTGTGAATTGATCCAACCATTCTAGAGGGCAATTTGGAACTATGTCCAAAGGGTGCTAAAAGACTGTCTACCCTTTGATCCAGCCATAGCACTGCTGGGTTTATACCCTAAAGAGATAATAAGGAAAAAAAAACATGTACAAGAATATTCATAGCTTCACTCTTTGTGGTGGCAAAAAAAATTGGAAAATGAGGGGATGCCCTTCGATTGGGGAATGGCTGAACAAATTGTGGTATATCTTGGAGATGGAATACTATTGTGCTCAAAGGAATAATGAACTGGAGGAATTCCATGTGAACTGGAATGATCTCCAAGAATTGATGCAGAGTGAAAGAAGCAGAACCAGGAGAACATTGTATACAGAAACTGTTACATTGTGGTACAATCAAATGTAATGGACTTCTCCATTGGTGGCAATGCAGTGATCCTAAACAATTCAGAGGGATTTATGAAAAGAACACTATCTAAATTCAGAGGAAAAACTGTGGGAGTAGAAACACAGAAGAAAAACAACCGCTTGATTACATGGGTCGATGGAGATATGATTGGGGATGTAGACTCTAAATGATCATCCTAGTGCAAACATCAACAACATGGAAATAAGTTTTGATCAAGAAAACATGTAAAACCCAGTAGAATTGTCCATCGGCTACAGAAAAGGGTGGGAAGTGGGGTGAGGGAAAGAATATGATTCTTGTAACCTAGGAATAATGTTCTAAATAAACTAATTAAATAAATTTTTCAAAAAGAAAAAAAAAGAAATGAGATTCAAATCCAGGTTCTCCTAACTTTAATTTAAATGCCTCTTTTGCTGCCATGTGCTAACACACCAGGAAACTTCCAAATCTGAGACTCTATTCTATGGGATGTGCTTTCCATCAATCACCTTCCTACCCTGGAAATGGGCGAGCCTGCTAGAAACTGATAAAGTGTAGGGAGCTGCCTCCTCGCTGAGGTTAGCTTTTCTCTCCTTGGCTCCCACTTTCTTTGTGCCTAGAGAAATCAACAAGTCATTTGGTTTGCTGAGCTTTCTTTTTATTCTTTTTGGGCTGCAAACTGAATGTATATTCAGAGAAAAGTTGAATGTAAACTTAAGCAGAGGCACTGAGAACGTCCTGGACAAATTGAAAGTAAAACATGCCATGGACAAGCCACCACGTGGTTAATGAAGAATTGTCTATATTTACACATCCATGAATCAACTGACCTTTCTTCCTGTGATTGCCTTATATAGGAACTAATGCCAGATGAGGTCAGTTGTCCAGTCATTGATTCAGTCCCGTGAGCAGGGGGCCATAGTGGAAAGAGCAGCAGCAGACTTAAAGGAAGAGAGATTGGTGTGATTTCCACTTAATGGTCATGTCCCAGTGGACAAATCTCTTCACTCCCTAACCTCAGTTTCCTCATGTGCTGAAGAGGACAATGATTATCACTTCACAGGGGGACCCTCTAGGAGGTGCTCTGTAAATAGTGGGGAGCTGAATTGTCTTCAGCCTTCACAAATCAGAGATCAAAAGGCAAAGGGTCAAATATATATTTTCTGATTTAGGCTATGGTTCTCTGGGAAATCATATCTTCTGGTGATCTACCAGTTGTTGCTGGTGAGTGGAGGGTGAAGAAATAGCAATTGCAAGATCTCAGAGTGAATAGCCTGGCTTGAAGGAGAATGTTCTCTATAGCAGAGGTGTCAAACACGTGGCCCATAGGAAGCGTCAGAGAGAGGATCTGAACTCAGCCTTCTTCTAACTCCAGGACTAATCCACTATTCCCTGCATAACCCTTCCTCCAAAGGTCAATCCATCATTCAGTCAGTTAACCATTATTTGTTGAGTGCCCATGCACTGTGCTAGACGCAAGGAGAGACCCAGCCCTCTGAAGTCCCATGCCATCTTCATGGCTTTTCCAAAAGTTGTTTCTCATCAAAGACCATCATGATGTGAAAGAGCAAGGATTAAATGTCAGGTTCAAGGTCATTCATTCATTCATTCATTCTGCTAGATACTAGAGCAACTACAAAGTTTATATAAAACATCGCTCCTGTCCTCATTAAGCCTAGAGTCTAGTAGAAGACCTTGTTGGGTAACTATGACATAAAACAATCAATCAATAAATCAGCCAGTATTTATTAAGCACCTACTTGTGCCTGGCATCTTGCCAGGCTCTGGAGATACAAATCAAAGAATGGAACAATCCCCATTGGCAAGGAACTTAAATTCTAATGGAGAAGACAAGTACCTAGAAAAATATGTTCAAGGCAAATATAAACATGCACATGTAAACACATACACAAATACACACAAAATAGTAAAATCCAAGATATTGGGGGAAGGCAATAGCAGCCCAGGAAGGTGAGATTAGGAAAATTTTCATGCACAAAAAGATGGCTGCATCTTTTTTAAAAGCATAGATATTACTTTTAAAAATATTTAACACAATATATAATATGACAATAATATAATAGACAATTTGGTATAAATATATAATAAATTATAATAATATCCTTATCCGAGAGAAACAAAGTCTCACATTTAAGTTATAGCTTAAAGGAAGGAAGAACATTACAGTGATGGGATACAGCCAGTGCAAACCTATGATGAGATAGAAAGCAGAGTATTATTGGGAATGAGGAATAGAAAGAAGGTCAGTTTGGCTGGGCTGAAGAGACAAGGAAGTTCTAATATAGAGAGTTGAGCCCAAGTTGTATAGTATCATAAAAGCTAAACACTGTGTGGTCCTGGGCAAGTCACTTAACCCTTATTGCATAGCCCTTACTGCTCTTCTGCCTTAGAACCAATACGTAGTATATCTGATTCCAAGATGGAAGATAAGGGTTTAAAGAACCAAAGACTAAAGAGAGGAATTTATAGTTGACCCCAGAGGCCACAGAGAGCTCCATTGGGGTGGTCTGCTAGGGAAGTCATGTGACCTTATCAGGATCCTTTCTCCCTTTTTCCAGTCTTTCTCCTCAATATGGGTTTCCCTAGCACCTCCATGTTGAAGTATGATGATCATTTCCTTTATTTTTTTTATTTCATTATTTTATTTTATTTGGTCAATTTCAAACATTATTCCTTGGTTACAAAAATCATATTCTTCTATTCCTCCCTCCCTCCCCCCCTTCCTGTTGCCAACATGCTATTCCACTGGGTATTACATGTGTCCTTGATATGATGATCATTTCAATGGATTCTGGATGTTGGGATGCAGCTGCATATTTCCAAACAGGGAAGGAGATATCTGGTGGGGTTCTTGGCTATTTCTCCTTAGGACCAGACAGAACATTGAAAGAAGACTCTGCATATCACTTTGCTCACTCCTCTTCCTTCTCCTGGCCACCTTCCTCCCCTTCTTCAGGGCTTCCATCCCATTAGCCATGGTCCCCAGGAATCGGTTGGTTGATAAAGGCATCCCCTTCCCAGGGATCTTTGGGTCATGAAAGCTTCGGGAAGGGTTTGAAATGACTTTCTAAGCATTAAGACATGTTCATAGGAGAATTCTTTTTGACTTTTGCAGGCCTACCTGGCATCCCTTCTATATCAGATGGCTACTATTTGGCTTACCTGTAAGACTGGCCCAAGCTTTCTGAGGGTTTTGGTAAAATCTTGCTCTGTGAACTGTATGCAGGTTAGTCATCCTGTCACTTCCTCTCTGAGTCCAATTCTTGGTATTTAATGTGTCATTGGTGAGTTACTCAAGGGATAGATCCAGCCATGGACAGCATGAGTTTCCATGTTTTTAACTCATTCAAATATTGGCTTCCCAAGATGTGGGAGGAAGCTAAGGAAGTCTATGAGCCTGGCATTCAGGATTACTCAAGAGCTTTACCTCCAGGGCAGTGTGGCCTAGCAAAGAGAGACCCTGCTGCCCTACAGTCCCTGGTCCAGCTCTGATCTCTGCTTGCTATGTGTTGCAGCCTTGAAATTCAGAAGAAAACAAGGTTATAGAAAAGTTGTGTTGCTTAGGAAATGGGGCTTGGAAAGAAAGAAAAAGAAGCCCATTTCCACTAAACAGAGTAGATCCCTATGTTGAGAGCCACTGTTCTGTTTACTAGAACTAAAAAAAATGCAAGAATAATTGCCTTTCCCTCTCTAAGTCTCAATTTTCTCATCAGTAAGATGAAAGATTTGACTTGATCATCTCTAAGGTTGCTCTTAGTTCTATGTATCTATAGTCCTTTGATTTTATCTGTGTTAGATTCCTCCCTCTGTGCCCCAGGTCCTTCTCTTCTCTGGACTTGACTTTCCCCAGCTGTAAAATGGGGAAACTCATGGATCTCTAAGGTCCTTTTCAGGCTTGAATATGACAATCTCATACCCCAATGCTTAGAGTTTTCCTAGAGTCATAGAAGGCATTTCTTTAGAGCCATGTTAGTGAACCTATGGAAATGCATGCCAGAGGGGGCTGCTCTCCTTCCCCTCTCCACTGAGCCCAAGGACATTTTTCACATCACCCAGCCCTCTGCCCAGCAGCCCAATGGGAGCACTTCATCCCTCCTCTGTTTGGGGTAAGGGGGTGACTCACATGCTCATGAGAGTCACAGGTTGGGCACTCGGTCTCTAAAAGGTTCATCATCACTGCTCTAGAGAGTGTTGACTACCTCTCCCGAAAGGGCTTCAAACTAAGGAGGAAGCCCATCCAATAGAAATCTTATAGAGAGGATTCTCATTTATATGGAGGTTGGGCCACATCATGTCCAAGGTCTCTCCAGCTCTGAGATTCTGTACATCTGTGTCTCACTCTAAGCCTCTTATTTGACTAAAATTTTTTTTAATAAATCTTATTTCTGTCACTCAATTTTAAAATCTTCCTTTCGGAATGTTTTTTCACTATATAAAGGAATCATCCCTTCTTCCCTACATTAGTCATTTGAATGATCACTTCTTAAAAAATATGTTTGGGAATTTTGGATTTTTGCACATGAGGTTTCTTGAAGATGAAACCTACCTGAACAAAATCTTAAAGCATTCAGAAATTCATTTCAATAAGTATTTATGAAATGCCAGCTTTGCACAAAACAGTATGCTAGATCATGAGTAAATGGATTAAGAAAATGAAACTAAAATAGTCTCTGTTGTCAAAGGAAGATTACATTCTTTTAGGAGAAATACCTCATGGCATATCTTTCAACCACAAAGACCTTGAAATTCTAGAAGTAGTAGGTCTTGGCATAGTTTCGGAAACAGCAAATTTGGAGTTAGGAAGACCTAGATTAAAATCCTACCTCTGATACTATGTGATTTAAGACAAATCACTCAAACTTTCTGAGCTTCAGTTTTCTCATATGTAAGATGAGGGAGTTGTTAGGATCGTGTAGCTTTACAAGTAAATTCAATTAAACATTCAAAGATCAATTGATTCCAATATTACATGGATTGTTTATAAAAATGGAATCCTATCAAATGTCTTCTATGGGACAAATATGGACCTGGTACCTAAACTAGGGAGAGATAAAGCAGAAAAAGAAAACCAGATTCTACTATCTATAATTAATGTCAATGAAAAAATATAAAATAAAATATTATTAAAGAGATTATGACAACATATTAAAAAGATTATACACTACAAACAGGTTGGATTTTATACTAGGAATTCAGGATTGATTCAATCTTAGAACTTTAAATATAATTGGCCATATTAGTAACCAAAACAAAATTATTTGATTATGTGCAAAAATATTTTTACAAAGTGCAATATCCTTTTATATTTTTAAAAAAGGAATAAATGGACTGCCTCTTAATACGTATGTATCTATGTAAGACCAAGAGCTAACATTGTCCATAATGGAAAAATGCTAGAAGTTTTTCAAACAAGATCATGGATAAAGCAAGAATTTTTAGTATTTACTCTATTACTTTATGTAGTTCTTAAAACGCTAGCTATAGCATTAAGGTCAGAAAAGATCAATTGAAGGAATAAGCATAGTCAAAGAGAAAATGTTTTCACTTTTTGTGGGTGATATGATCAGTTACTTGGTGTACCCTAGACTTTCAAAGAAACAATGAATAGAAATAACAACTTCAGCAAATTGTAGGATATAAAATAAACCCACAAAAGTCATTTCACTTTCTGTATATTATCATTAGGCCTAGCAGGAAATGATAGTTAGAGAGAGTCCTAACTAGAAAATGTACAAAATACCTACAGAGATACACTCAGGAATTACATGAACATAATACCAAACAACCCTCTACAGAAAAAAAGAAATGAAGAGATTAAATGCTCATGGCTGGGTTATGCCAACAGAGTAAAAATGACAATGCTACTGAAGCCAATTTACAGATTCCATACTGTATTAAAGTATAAAAATGTTCCTTTGTAGAAAAAGAAAAATGAAAAAAGAATAAAATTTTCCATTGGAATAAAAATTCAGGAATGTGAAGAAATATAATGAAAAAAGTGGGAAAGAAAGTGTCTTAGCAATTCCAGATCACAAATTAAGTGGAAATCATGGTACTAGTTGCAACAGAGACAAGCTAATCAGTGGAAGAGATGTGGTACATGAGACTTAGAAGCAATTGTACCCAGTAGCATAATATTTAATAGACCTAAGGATACTAATTACTGGGCTAACAATTCATTATTCAACAAAAACTCCTAGGAAAGCTAGAAAGTACTTTGGCAGAAATTAGGTATGGACCAACATCTTGTGCCTTCTATCACAATAAATTCCAAATGAATGTATTACCTAATAAACAAATTTAAAGAGCCAGAAAGAAGATGCTTTTCATAACTGTGGATAGGGGGTAAATGGAACATTTTGACCACATAATATTTAAAAGTTTTTTTTTTTTCACAAACAAAATTAATGAAGTCCAAGTTAGATAAGAAATAGTTTACTGAGAAAATTCTTTGCAAACAAATTTCACTGCTAAAGGTCCTATATCAGGATATTTAGAAATGGGGCAGCTAAGGTGGCTCAATGGATGGAGAGCCAGGTCTAGAGATGGGAGGTCCTGGGTTCAAATCTGGCCTCAGACACTTCCCAGCTGTGTGACCCTGGGCAAGTCACTTGACCCCCATTGCCTACCCTTACCACTCTTCTGCCTTGGAACCAATATCCTGTATTGATTCCAAGATGGAAGGTAAGGGTTTAAAAAAAAAAAGATGACCAAAAAGGAATAGCAATTTTTGGAGAGGCTATGTGAGTCACCCTAAGGCCATGTTGCTGGAGGTATGAATTGAAAGAAATTCTAGAAAGCAATTTGAAACTAGAGACAGAAAGCAGGTGAATTGTGCATTGCCTTTGACCCAGAAATAACACTATCAGCCATAATCAGTAGTTATGAAAGACAGGAAAAAGGCCAATATGTACAAAAGTATTTGTAATAGTTCTTTTTGATGTAGCAAGGAGATTAGTAAAGCAATTTGGTGCCCATCAATGGGAGAATGACTGAAAAAGTTATACTACTTGAATGTAACAGAATCTTGTGAGGAATGATGAAAGGGACAGATTCAGAGACATTTCAGAAGACTTGCATAAACTGATGCAGAGAAAAGCAAGCAGAAGCAGAACACTTTAGTGACAATATTGCAAAGAATAGCTGGGAAAGACTTAAGAACTCTGATCTGTGTCTTGATCAATCCCAACCCCAGAAATTGATGAGAAAATCATTATTCTTCCTGTCTTCTTGGCAAGGAGGAGATGGGCCAGAAGTGAGCACTTTCAGATTTGAACAGAGTTTAGATTGTTTTAACCAAATTTGTTACAAAAGTGGGGCTTTGATGGAGAGATCAACATACAGAAGGAAGTGATGTAAATACTAAAAACAAAAGGAAGAAAAGAACATCAATACAGTTTAAAAAGAAAAACAAAGAAAAGCTCTGAAGGGAATTCAGAAGGAGACACTAACAAGCAGGCAAGTATTGGGACTACTATGTTCAATTCAATTATATACTTTAACTATATATATATATATATATATATATATATATATATATATATCAGAGATTTGTAGTTTCACATACAAGTACTCTTCTTCCATGAGTTTTTTGTTTGTTTGCATGCATGTGAAGACATGTTCCTGCTGCTGTTTAGCAAGTTTGTAATTTTAAAAAAGGAAATTAATTAAATGAGTGGGTTGGATTACCTGGAATCTCACATCCCTTCTGGCTGTAGATAAGGCACTTGGCAATGCCTGGAACATAGTAGGCTCTTTATGAATGTTTAATGTTTCCCCTCTCCCTCTATGTCTATATTCTTATATTCTTCCCCACTAAATTTCCCTCTTTCTACATCCTTCAGCAAAAGCAGAACTTTCCCCTAGACAAAGCCTCGAGAACCTTGGAAAGTTCTTCTTTCACTCTTTGTTAAGTGGAAATGATGAAGCAACTTAGCAAAAGAATCCTTGATGCATTTCCTCTCTGATCTGAGATGTTCCTGCCCTGAGAAATGACTGGAGTAACCTCTGTGAATCCAGCCTTGAAGGGCATGTAAAACAGATTGGGATGGATGTAAGGAAGGCATATTCCCAATGCAAATATCTGTGTCATCATTGGCTCCTTAGCCAGGGAAGAAGCTCCTGAGGAAAACAATGTATGGGAGTGGGGGTGCCCAGAGGACCTACTCTGAGCCCCAATGGACTGGTTGCACCTCTCAGCTTTGCCTAAGGAATAGCACCCTCCCCCACCCCCCATGACTATCTTTCTTGTAGCTAAGACTGTCCCATGGGCCATGCCTAGGCTAGTTCTCACAAAGCATCCCCTTTCTGTCTCCGGCCTGTTGTTCATTCATTCACTCATTTAGCAAACGTTTGTTAGCATTATACAGTTACCTAAAGCACCTACCATGTGTTAGGAGTTAAGGAAATGAGCTATGGTTTTTAAGTATTGGGAATTCCCAGTGAGGAAAGTCCCTTCACCAATAATAATACTTTATAGAGCCCTTTAAGGTCTTCAAAGTCTTTTCTAATTGTGTCACAACAATCCTTGGAGACAGATGCTCCATTTTACAGATGAGGAACCTGAGAGATTAAGAGACTTTCCCAAGTCACACAGTTAAGTGTCTCTATCAGGATCCAAACAGAGGCAATTTCCCCATAACTGATGGTGTTAGGGAGTTACCTAGGGCACCAGAGGATTCACTGACTTGCCCAAAGTTACAGGACTAATACATGTCAGAAAAAAGACTGAAACATGGACTTGCTATCCAACCCACTCATTAGCACTGTGGCATGTAGCCTCATCACAGGGAAATATAAAGATTAAAATGGCACGGTTAATAGGATTATGGATTTTCTGCCCTCAAGAAACTTAGAACCAAATGAATACCGAAAACAACGAAGTCAGAAAGATGCAGGCGAGACAGTAATAAACACGAAAGAGAAGTCTGGTCGAAATGCCGCTAAAACATATGAGAAAGGAGAGACTAATTGAAAGAGCTGAGGGTGTTTAGCCTAAAGAAGGGAGATGCGATAGCTCTCCTCACGTAGCTGAAAGACTTTCTTTCCAAGAGAGAGTTGATTTGTTCTAATTGGCCTCAGAACACAGAAGTAAGGACAATGGCTGGAAGCTGAAAAGAGGCAGACAAATTTAGACTTAATGTCAGGAAAAACTTCCTAGCAAATCAGAGACATCCAAAAGTGAAATGGACATTGTAGAGATTCTCGAGGCAAAGCCTGTGTAGACATCTGTTAACTATGCACTGATGGGCATTCTTGAAGGGATTGGTATGAGTTGGCTTCGAGGTCCCTTCCCACCTTGAAACATTGTGATTCTGCAACTTCGTTTGAAGGTTAATCAGACGAAGGAAGAGCTCATAGAAAGAAAGGGTGGCATCTCTGCTGGCCCTTGCCTGAAGAGATGGGTATTAACAGGTAAAGATGCAGAGACAATACGAACCCATCAAGGTTGAGTGTCCTGAGGAGAGAAAATGTGAGACCAGAGAGAACAAGTTAACAGTGCAGTGATGGTACTGGCTAGAATCAATCAGTTAACAAGCATTTATTAAATATCTTTTATATGCTAAGCCCTATGTTTTAGAATGGTCCAGCTATTCTAGCCACTTTTAAGATACTGGCATGACAGTTCATCTATCCATCCATCCATCCATCCATCCACCCATCCATCCACCCATCCATCCACCCATCCATCCATCCATCTACCCATCCATCCATCCATCCATCCATCCATCCATCCATCCATCCATCCATCCATCCATGTATCCATGCATCCATCCATCCACCCATCCATCCACCCATCCATCCATCCACCCATCCATCCATCCATCCATCCATCCATTCATCCATCTATCCATCCATCCATTCATTTAATTTTTCCTTCACTCAATAATTATTAAAGGGACAGCTGAGTGACTTGGTGGATTGAGAGCCAGGCCCAGAGATGGGAGGTCCTGGGTTCAAATGTGGACTCAGACATTTTCCAGCTGTGTGGCCCTGGGCAAGTCACTTAACCCAGATTCTAAGGCTCTTCTGCCTTAGAACCAATACATAATATTGATTCTAAAACAGAAGGTGAGGGTTTTAAATTAAAAAAAAATTATTATTAAGTGCAACTAGGTAGAAAAGTAAAGTTCTAGCTATGGAATCAGAAGGACCTGGGTTCAAATCTAGTCTTAGACTATTCTTAGCTGTGTGACTCTGGGCAAATCACTTAACCCTGTTTGCCTGTTCTTAGAGCTATTACTAAGACAGAAAGTAACAGTGTAACAAAAAAAAAACCCATTTATTAAGAACCTACTGTCTGCCAGGCACTCTGCTTAGTGCTGGAGACACAAAGTCCAAGCCAGCTTATAGTCTAGCTTGTGGGGTAACTTGCATGTATATACTTATGTACAAAAGAGATACGAGATCTTTTCTTCAGAAAAGGGAACGGTATTGGAGGGCTGGGGGGATCAGCGAAGGCCATGCTTAGAAAGTAATTCTTAAGATGGCTTGAAGGAAACCAGGGACTCCAAGAAATAGAGGTGAAGAGTGAGTGCATTACAGACCCAGGACACAGCAAGTACAAAGGCATGGTGATGAGAGATGGAGGGCTGAGTAGGAAGAAGAGGAAGAAGGTCAGTTTGGCTAGACCATTCTGGGTCTGAAGGGGAGTCCTAAAGGTGGAAAGGGAGACTATAGAATATTCAAATGTGGCATATAGAATGTGAAGGAAAGAAAACTAGGAAGATTGATTAGAACCAGGTTGTGGGGGACAGCTGGGTGGCTCAGTTGATTGAGAGTCAGACCCAGAGTTGGTAGGTCCTGGGTTCAAATCTGACCTCAGATACTTCTCAGCTGTGTGACCCTGGGCAAGTCACTTAACCCTGTTGCTTAGCCCTTACCACTCTTCTGCGTTAGGACTAATACCTAGGATTGATTCTAAGACAGAAGGTGAGGGTTTATTAAAAAAAAAAAAGAAGAACCAGGTTGTGGAGGGCCTGAAGTGCCGAGCTACAGGGTTTGTATTTTCTCCTAGAGCAATGAGGAGCTCCTGAAAGCATTTGTGAAGACTAATGAGAGGCAGGCCAGGTCCTTGTGGCAGTTGTACTCAGGACAGATTGGAGACAGCAGGGGAGGAATTTAGCCTGCAGGTGCTCTCTCCCAGAACATGACTGTATCTCCCCATCTGGGCTTGTGAGGTCTCTTGTCTCTTGTGTTACTCAGTGGATTCCCTCCATTCATCAGGGGCCAGTGACTAGCAGTCCAGTTACAACAAACCATTTCACATCGGATTTACACTTACTAAGGGATGTTGACTTCAAAACTGCAGCCAGACCAATGGACCTTTGGTCAATGCCTCCCCAAGCTCCCCTCAGTCTCTAGGGGAGTAGATTCACAAATGGGCTGAGTTCTTGCTGGCCCCAGAAGTTCATGACTCCTTGTCGTGTGGATGCCAGATGGCAGTGGCTTCAGACCACCACCTTTTTATTGATGCTGCACTTGCTACCAAATCTGTCTGGGAATGCTAGTGCACCCAGACACCCTCTGAACCCACCCAAGCTCACAAGATCAGAGAGTCTCCAATTCTCCTAGAATGGAAGAAGGCAAATGAAAAGTCCCAAAGACTGTTTCTAGGGGCCATCTTGCCTCAGTAGGGAAGGTCCAAAAGCCTTTGCTCCTACCCCTTGGTTTCTCATCTGACATGGTGAGTGGGAGAGTCCTCAAGCTCCCCTCAACATAAATGCAGCTGAAGCTGATTTAAGTCTTTTTTTTAAACTCTTACTTTCTCTCTTAGAATTAATATCTGTAGTAGTAAAGGCTAGGTAATTTGAATTCATCACCTTCCATCTTCCTTCCTTGCTTCCTTGCTTCCTTGCTTCCTTGCTTCCTTCCTTGCTTCCTTGCTTCCTTGCTTCCTTGCTTCCTTGCTTGCTTGCTTCCTTCCTTCCTTCCTTCCTTCCTTCCTTCCTTCCTTCCTTCCTTCCTTCCTTGCTTCCTTGCTTCCTTCCTTCCTTCCTTGCTTGCTTGCTTCCTTCCTTCCTTCCTTCCTCCCTTCCTTCCTTCCTTCCTTCCTTCCTTCCTTCCTTCCTTCCTTGCTTCCTTGCTTCCTTCCTTCCTTCCTTGCTTGCTTCCTTCCTTCCTTCCTTCCTTCCTTCCTTCCTTCCTTCCTTCCTTCCTTCCTCCCTCCCTCCCTTCCTTCCTTCCTTCCTTCCTTCCTTCCTTCCTTCCTTCCTTCCTTCCTTCCTTCCTTCCTTCCTTCCTTCCTTCCTTCCTTCCTTCCTTCCTTCCTTCCTTGCTTCCTCCCTCCCTTCCTTCCTTGCTTGCTTCCTTCCTTGCTTCCTTCCTTGCTTCCTTCCTTGCTTCCTTCCTTCCTTCCTTCCTTCCTTCCTTCCTTCCTTCCTTCCTTCCTTCCTTCCTTCCTTCCTTCCTTCCTTCTTTCTCTTTAATCATTTATCATATATTTACTCTGTTCCAGGCATTGTATTTGCCAAAAGAGATAAAATATTAAAATCAAAGTACCCAGCACATAGCAGGCATTTAAGTGTTGCCTTTTGACAGCCTGGTTCTACCTCAAGGAGTTAGCATTCTATTTGGGGAACTCAATGTGTAAATACAGATAAGTCAATACAAATGCTATGCAAAGTAATTAGGGGTAGCAGGAATAGCCCTGGTATCTGGAGAGGGAATCAGGGATCCTAGAAGAGGCAGGAACTGAGTTAGTCCTGAAGCAAGTCAAACTTTCTCTAAGGAGGAGGGAAGACAGAGAACAATCTAAACCTGGTGACTAACCAAAGGAGACGGGAGTGGGCTGGGACATAGGGTGCCAATGTGGAGGCTACAGGGTAAATAGGAGCAAGGCTGGGAAGAGCTTGAAACACCAGATGAAGGGGTTGGTATTTTGTATTTTATCCTGGAGGCAATAGGGGATCATTGGAGCTTGTTGAGTAGAGGAGTAGCCTAGGCAGGTGTGTTGTAAAAAGATCTATTTGCTAGCAAGATGGAGGATGAGTTGAAGAGGGACACAAAGGCAGGCTGAGTCAGTGGACCTGAATTCAGCCTCTGGTTTTACCTTCCAGCTGCTGTGTGACCTTGACAAGTGACTTACTTTCCTTTAGTTACCTTACCTATCCAATAGGTATCATAATGAGTGTCCCTACCTGGATTCAGGGAGCTATGAGGATAAATAAGGCATTATGTGAAAATGCCTTGGGCTCTTTGTCAGAAATGTAACGAGAGCCCTGTGGTGTTACAGTCATTAAAATCAATTGTGATTCAGTGTGTCCTCAAAATGAAATAAAGAAAAGACATGAAGAAGAGGAAGGAAGAAAGGGATGATCCTATGGGACCCAAGCCCAGGAGATATTTGCGAGTGAGAAAACATTTTAATCATTTCCCAACATACAGAACTGCCACAAACCTGCCTAATGAATGGCCACTTTTACCCAGAAGCACCAGCTTCTTGTAGTTGGCTTCTGAAAGTCCATCATTTGTAAGAGGAGGAAACTCTTCAGAGCCTACTAACCAGCAGGGCTTGGTCTTACACCTGTGGCTTTGTGTTGGTGCTAAAGGAGAGAAAGGAATTTGCCCACTGAACTAGAAATCTTGGGGAACCATTACATTGTTCAAGCCTACCCATTTAACCCAGGGCACTCGAGATCAGGAAGACATGTATTTAAATACCCCATTGGACATTTACTCATTGTGCAGTCCTGGGTAAGTCACTTACCCTTTCTGAGCCTTAATTTGCTCTTCTGTGAAATGGGAATAACAATACCCATAATATCTTTCAAAAAGGTAGATGTGAGGGCACATAAAGTATTTAAAAAGTTTAGAGTTAAGTTTAAAGTTTTAAAATTTTAACAGCACTTTCCATCATCTCACCAGGAACCCATTCTCTGACTATCTCTAACCCACAAGAAACTTGAACTCCATCCTTTGCTCCCTTTCCTTTGATGGGTGAGTGTTTTGGGTCTTCTTTGGTGAGGGCCCAGTCCCCTCTTCCCCAGTTTCCAACTCCCCTTTATGTGCCTTTCCCCCAACATTAGAATGTAAGCTCTTTAAGGTGAGGAATTGTTTTGCTTACTTTTAGATGCATCCCCAATGTTAAGCACAGTACCTGGAACATAGAAAATACTGAATAAATGCTTTCTTGAGTTCTCTCTCTCTCTCTCTCTCTCTCTCTCCCAATCCATCCATTTATCTATCCATCTAATAAAAACTTCCACTAGTTTATTATTATTATTGTTTGTTTGTTTCTTATCTTTCTCTTCAATGGAATTCTTCCCCAAATGGCCTGGGGACAAGTCCCTGGTCTACCATCTTTCTTTTGCTTTTATTGCTTGGTGAATGGGTGTGCTGGTAGATAAAATAATTGACTCATAATTGAATGAAAATGTTGATGTGTAAGCTCACTTTCTGAAAGCTTCTAGGGCAGCAGACAGAACACTAGAAAGGCTGTTCCTCCATGGTTTTGATTCTATCTGACTGAGTCTGCTACATCTCTATTTTGAGACCTTTTCACTCCACGTACTTTGGAGGCTATAACTATTTCATCTAGTGACATCTTTGAAAAACGTTGCCTTGACACTTTGGGGGATTCGTATTCTGCCCCGAGATGGTGGGGGACAATGTTGTTTGTGATAAAGTGCCCAATCCAGGGTGGCAGGTTACTGTTTTTGTGGATTTCTCAAGAATATTTCAAGATTGGTATTAAGAGACTTTGTCTACTATGAGATCATGAATAGCAGCAAGTAACTGGTTCTTAATTTATCTACTCAATAGACTTTTTCTAGTATTCAGTGGGGGCTAAATGTGTGTGATTACTATTGTGACATTATTGTTAATAATATCATTATGGAAATGTCTGAGTGGAAGGAGAAGAGGATTTATAAGCATAAAGCATGGGTCTGCCTTCTGACTCTTGTGAGATACACTCTAGGTGACCTTGGGTAAACCTCTTTAAATCTCTTGACCTCAGGGATGGTGATCTCCCTCTCTCTCTCCTTTTCCCTTTTTTTCTCCCTCTTATTTTCCCTCTTTCTCGCCTTACTTCAAATCAGTTATGCCCAAGAAACATTTATGGGGGCGGTGAGGTTGCCTAGGGCACAGAGTGGCACTCCTGAAGTTAGGAGGACCTTGGTTCAGATATGGGCCTCTGATACTTCCTAGCTGTGTGACCCTGGGCAAGTCACTTAATCCTATTTGCCTAGCCCTTACCCTTCTGACTTAGCGTTGTTACTAAGACAGAAAGTAAGGGTTTTGTTTTTTTAAAAGACAGAATGAAATAATTATCAAGAAAGAAGATCAACTTGGAACATGTTAGCAGAAGCATTAAGTAGTATTTGAAAAGGTAAACTTTCTTTTAATTTGGAAATTATCATCTTGAATGCTGCCATCACTAGTGGATTCATTTTCCCTTTGGTCAGTGCTTTCTCCTTCTTACACAGGACAATTAATCAACTTATCCTTAAATGTTGAAAGATCAGTCAGAAGAGTTTAGAAATCACCTATTCGTATGCCCAGTTTTATAGGGGAAAAATCTGAAAACAAGAGAAGACAGAAAGTGATGTGAAAATGACCTGTTATTTCTGATTCAACAGCTTGAGCATTATTTATTTTATTTTATTTTTTGGAACCATGATTGTAACACTGGAGATAAATTCAAATTTAACACCTATTCAATGCCTTTTATGAACAATGACTCACAGCCAAACAACAACAGGGGGATGATTGAATTTGAGAGGGTTATAGATTCTGAAGAATTGAAACTATCACAAGAAGGCAATGGAGAGACACTTGGCAGCTACAAGCCAACTCCCACCCATGACAAATAAGTAGGATGTTAAGCATTACAAACAAGAAATTATGAAGTAGAAGCAGGGCTAACTATGTCATCAAAGAACTGTACGAGTGACAAAACTGAACTTCATGTGTTAGGAGAAGCAGCAAGGTGCAGCAAAGTGCGTTGGGTTTAGAGTAGGAGGATCTGGGGTTTGAATCCCAGCTCTGTCCCCCATTAGTTGGGAAACCTTGGACAATTCAGTCTTTTGGTGGATCAGTTAGAAAAGATTTTGAAGTAGGTGGCCTCCAAGGTCTCTTCTAGTTTGAAATCTGTGATTGTAGGATAACCACTGGGTGGCTGCTGATGTGTTTCACTGGTATCTTCACTGTGGCTGGAGAAAGCATGTTGCATAGACCCTTTTTTATTAATTAATTAATTAACAAGTTAATTATTTAATTTATGGGGAAGGCCATTGACATGAGTCACATAACCTGAGCAAGCCGGGATAGGTTGTAATCTGCATCATTGGAGGAATACGGGCACTGATGAAATCAGAGATCCAATGGAGTGTTATAGGCATTGGGCTAGACACTTAGGATATTAAGCCCTGTAAACACCAGCTTTTAGCCTTGCTGTTCTTAATAAGGCCCTTTGCCTGATTCTTTCAATGTCTTGGCCCTGGGAGGTCACTTCCTAAAGGCAAGATACTTGAGGAAAGGGAGGAATCCTACCTATTCATTAAGTTTATTTAAATATCTCTGGAGTGGTGTGAGTGGAAGAACTGTTTAAAAATTCAAAATAATCCTTACAGTGTAAATTCCCCTGTTCTCTCATCTTCTTTTTCTCCAAAGAACCCAGGCATCTTGGACTAGATCCAACTGATCACCCTCCCTAGGTAGGCTGTCATTCCTTATTTTGAGGGTACATTACACTGAGGAATCCCTAATGTGGGATCTGAGCAGTCACAATCGTACAACAACTCACATCTGGTGCCTGAGACCAGGGTCAAGAGAAGGTGAAAGATACCCATTGGCCAAATGACTTGTGATGATTTCCTGTATAATCCTCAGATGTCAGAGCTGGGTTCTAGGTAATGGGACCCCTAGCTGGTCCTTGAATTCAGTATTCCTCCCTTCCTCACCTCTGGGCACTGGCCTGGGATACAGATGGGCCTCTGGGAGTCCCCCACTTCCCATGAGGTTTAGCCTCAGTGCTACTTGTCCAGATATTAAAGTTCTTTCCTTCCTTAGATTACTTTCATGGTGCAAGGCAGTAAGACAGTATTGTGGAAAACATATGAATCCTGCTTCTGATACTCACTTGCTGTTTGACCCTGGATAAGTCACTTGAAATCTTAGAGACTTAATAGTGACAATGATGATAGCTAGCCTTTATATATCTTTCTTTTGAAAGTGTTTGACACAGATTCTCTCATCTGAGTCTTACAACAACCCTGGGAGGCAGGTGCTTTTATTAACCTCATCTTATGGATGAAGCAACTGAGACAGATGAGTTGAAATGACTTGCCCAGCTAGTAAATGTCTAATGTTGGATTGGAATTCAAGTCCAGTATTCTGTCTACTGCCCCATCTAGTTTCCTCTGATCATTAGCTTCATCATCTGGAAAATAGGGAAAACCTTAGGATCTACCTCAAACTATGTTTGTGAGGATCACATGAGATAATGTATGTGAAGTACTTTGTAAGCCTTAAAGTGTTGGGTAAGTGTTAGCTACCATTATTATTATTATTATCATTATTATACAATCATGATAATGATGATAAAATCTAAACTCCTTAAAGGCAAATAGTGTTTCTTTTGAGTATTCCAATTTCCAGCACTGCTAGGGAAAGGAGTCTTGCCCAGTGGAGGTGATATATATATATATGTGGTTGTGTGTGTGTGTGTGTGTGTGTGTGTGTGTGTGTGTGTGTGTGTGTGTATGGGGTGTTCAGGGAGGGGTAGTATCTCTGGTATGGAGGGCTTGTCGTGCCCTCCTAGGGCAGCTCTCCAGCCTCTGACCCCCACCTGATACCCAGCTCTCACTTGTGGCTCCCAGTAGCTGCTAGCTTGTGGCAGCAGCCAAACCCCGGTCAACAGCTTCGACAGGCCAGCTAAACCTTGTGAGGGTAGCCATCGGGTCATCGACCCCTGGTGAACCAGGGCTTTGCTCACCCAGCATGTGAAGTCTGCTTCGGCTGAACAGATGGAAGAAACCAATAAGAAGGTTCAACGGCTGAGATGGCGACGCAGCAAGGCACTGTGGAGTGCTTAGGGCATTTTGGAGCACAAAAGACAACACGGCCATCCAATGCAGCTGAGGAAGTCTCCAGGTGTAACGACTTTTCGTGCCACTGGACCCAGGCTTCCCACGCCGAGAGAGTGGGACTGTCTCTGTGCATTGACTTTTCCACTTAAATCTCCTTCACACACAAGTGTCTTTGTGCACGCTCATCTATACACCATAGATGAAAATCCACAAAGACAATCATCATCCTCGGTTACCAAGAGACTACTACTATATATATATATATATATAATTGATTTGGATTGGAAAGGATGCCATGGAATTTCTAGGCTAGTCTATATTGGCCTTTGATCATTGGTTTCCAGGAATGAGGAACACATGACTCCCTGAGGTAGTCCTTTGGACCACTCTAATCCGTAAGAAGATTTTCCAGACATCAAGGCTACATTTGTGCCCCTGCTCCTTGGACTACCCTCCAGGGCCAAAGTGAACTAACAGAAACCCAGTTTCCATGTGGCAGGCTTTCAGATGACAGCTAGCCCACTGCCTTGAGTCTTTTCCAGGTTAAACCTCCATGGATCTCTGAAATGAACCCTCCCTCATAACCTGGACATTTGTTTTCACAATGTTATCTTGGTGACTTTAGCAACACAAGTGTTAGGTCTATGTCTTTTTATCTGTGACTAGATTCAATCCCATCTTTCCCAGGAGATATTTCCTGCTCCTCTCCCACTGCTGGGGCCTTCTCTGAGAATGAATAGTTTTCATATTCTCTGGGTAGAGCTTGTGCTGAGTTACTTCTACATCATCTGCCCCATTAGACTGTGACTTCCTTCAAGGCAAGGACTGCATTTCCCTTTCTATTATTTTCCAGCCCTTAGCACAGTGTCTAACACACAATAAAAACTAAAAAGTGCTTTCTTGTTTGGCCAACTGATTGTTTCATGAGTCTGTCTATACACATTAAATAGATAGACAGACAGATAGATAGATAGGCAGATAGATAAATAGATGGAAAGATGGATGGATAGATAGATAGATGGATGGATGGATGGACAGACAGTTAGGTAGATAGATAGATAGATAGATAGATAGATAGATAGATAGATAGATAGATGGATAGATAGATAGATAGATAGATAGATAGATAGATAGATAGATAGATAGATAGATAGATAGATGGATGGATAGATAGATAGATAGATAGATAGATAGATAGATAGATAGATAGATAGATGGATGGATGGATAGATAGATAGATAGATAGATAGATAGATAGATAGATAGATAGATAGATAGATGGATGTAGAGAGATGGATGGATGGATGGATAAATAGATAGATAGACAGACAGGTAGATAGATAGATGGATAGACAGATAGATGGATGGATAGATAGACAGACATAGATAGATAGACAGCCAGATGGATAGATAAGATAGACACAGACAAAGATAGATAGATAAATACATATAGTTAGATAGATGCAACCCTTATATTAGCATATAATGTAAATTAATATCATGTTATATGTAAGTATATATGTGTGTACATCTACATAAAATATACACATACATTTATTTGTATGAGTTGTTTTTGTTGTTCAGTCATTTCCTATTCTTTGTAACCTTATTTGGGTTTTTCTTGGCAAAGATACTGGAATGGTTTTCCATTTCCTTCTCCAGCTCCTTTTACAGATGAGGAAACTGAGGGAAACATGGTTAAATGACTTGACCAAGGTCTCACAGCTAGAAAGTGTCTGAGGCCAGATTTAACCTCAGGTCTTCCTGACTCCTGCCTGATGTGCTATCTACTACATTACCTGGCTACACTTATAAATAAACACATGTATGCAATTTCCTAGAGGAAGGGCATTAGAGTTAAAGGGATGCTCATTCAGAACTCATTCAGAACTAGTTGAATTCTCTCCTTTTAGAGGTAAACTAATAGCTAAGCAGTTGCCATTTGTTAAGAATTAGGGGGTGGCAGGGCTTAGGGAGCATGGCTACAAATACATTCTCTTTCCAGGTCTTCTAATACCATAGATATCAGGTAGGTTGAGGAGTCTTTCTAGAATCAGCCCAGAAATGAGACTCTGATCTGACACAAATGGCTGAGGGTCTAACCTGAGACATATAGCAAAGGTCTAACCTGGGACAGCTAGATGTTCAAGAGTAACCTGGAACTGATGGCTGAAAGTCCAAACTGGGACACATGGTAGAGAGCCTAATTTGTGACAGGTGGCCTCTAAAGAGTTGTCATGCTCTTGTCTAGTGTATTAACTCAGAATAGGCTCATCAGATTTAGAATGAAGAGGGGCGTTTGTCATCACCTAGTCCAACCACTTCATTTTACAGATAAGGAAGCTGAGACCTAAGGAGGGGAGGTGACTTGTTCAAAGTCACACAGCAGATACTGGATTTGAGACCAGCTTCTCTAACACCAGAAGCTGGGTAACCTTCATTGTGGCACATGGCTACCAAGAAACTAAGACAGTTGTCAGCCTTTGTCTCCCCCTCCGATCTGCCTCAAGGAGATCTCACTGACCAAAATCAGTGACTCTGGAAGTCCAGCCTCCAGATGGATGGTGCTTGCGCCAGGCTTTACACCCACTGAACAAAAAACACCACACTGCCTTTGTGTCTCTTGTGGGGCGGGGGAGTCAAGGAGGGTTACCAAAAAGAATGTTCTATTAAGCAGAAGGAAGAAGTGGAAAAAGCCCTGATCTGGGCACTAGAAGACCTTGGCCCCAAGCCCAGCTCCAACACATATTAACTACTTGTGCTGCAGCAAATTGGTTCTTAATTCAACCATCAGTCTTCTCATCAACAAAATGGGAACAAGCAAACTAAAGTATCCACTTCCCAGGGTTGTTGAGAGGAAAGTACTTTGTGAATTTTAAGGTACTATTCATTATTATTAATTTACATTTGACATTCTAGATTATTAATTAATCTTTGACTGTCTATATGACATATAATAAAGGAGTGATAAATCTTAGGATCCTAGCTATAGAGGTAGAAGGGACCTTTGGAGTCATCAGCCCCAACTCCTTCATTTTTTTAATTTTAAAAAGTTATTTAATTAATTAATTTAGAATAAGTTTCCATGGTTCTATGATCCATGTTCTTTCCCTCTCTTCCTCTCACCGCCCCCCCCCCAGCCAATGAGCAATTCCACTGGGTTTTACATGTGTCACTGATCAAGACCTATTTCTGTATCATTGATATTTGCACTAGTGATCCTTTAGAGTCTACATCCCCAGTCATATCCCCATTGTCCCATGTGATCAAGCACCAACTCCTTCATTTTGCAGATGTAGAAACTGAGACCCAGGAAGAGGAAGTGATTTCCCCAAGGTCCCTGCCCTCGGGGGGATTGGATTCTTTTTTTTTTTTATTTAAACATTATTTTATTTGGTCATTTTCATACATTATTCATTGGAAACAAAGATCGTTTTCTTTTCCTCCCCTCCCCTTCCCCCCCCCACCCCCCTCCTTTCCCTCTCCCATAGCCGACGCATGATTCCACTGGTTATCACGTGGGGGGATTGGATTCTACTGGAGGGGAGACAACATATACACAGATAAGCTAACGCTGAATATATGCAAAGCAAATATGTAGTAGAGAGAGAGAGATTTATAGTATGGAGAAAGTCCTGATCCTTGGTGTGGGGTGGGGTGGGGTGGGGGTCAGGAAAGGTCTCCTGTGGAAGGGGCACCTTGATACTGAATTGGTACAGTGGATTGGTACAGTGGAGGGCAACATATTCCAAAGGGTCTCTACTCACCAGAGTGCCTAGCACGGTGCCTTCTCCCTACTATGTGGCCTCTGAAGCTCCTTCCAGCCTTGAGTCTAGGATTCTAGAGCCTCTCCAACCTTGGATTTTCATGGACCATTTTTTTCTAGATCCCATCTTTGCCCATTTTTCTTCTACTTGGTATTATCCTTATTCTGAGGCTAGATCTCTACCCCCCATTAATCATTGTGTCCTTGGGGTCTAGCACACAGGCATGAGTCTTGCCCACAGAAGGTACAAAATAAATGTTTTTTGAGGTGAGATGAAAAGATTTAAATGGTTTCTGGGATGAGGGAATGAAAGGAAACTGGGTAACTTGGGGATGAACTCAGTTATTATCTATAAACTTTTATTAAGCATCTGCCATGTGCTGGGCACCAGGCTGAGCACTGAGTATGGCACAAAGGAAGGTAGAGACTCCACCCCCACCCTGTCAACTTCTCTTTCAATGGGAGACATGACATAGAAACCACTACAGATAAACAAGGTGGCTTTGGTTGCCGTTCCTTCATTTTCAAAGAAGACCAGTGACAGCACACTTGGTGATGCCTTGATTTGGGCATGAGTTGGATTTAAGTGTGGCAGAGTTGCCCAAAGTCACCAGTCTCACCGTCTCTTCTAGAGTCACTGAAGTCCAGTGGCAAGACGAAAATCAGGATGACTGGTGATGGCTTGGGATGTAGTAGGTGCCCTTGGCTTCTTTAGTGTCTACCCAAGCTCTAAGCTCTGCATGGCACCTACTTCAGCCAACTTCATGGCCAATGGAACAAATGATTCTCATCCATGCATTGTACCAAGGGAAGTTTTGACATTCTTGGGGCAGACATCCCCCCCAACTCACTGACCAGTGTGTGGCCCATTAGTGACCCTCATTCTGGTTTAGCTTCCCTGCCGAGGTAGTTTTGCCAAGCTGTGGTCGCTGGGCATGCTATATAGCTTCTTTGAGGAGCCACAGGTAAGAGGTGGGTGAAAGGTGCATACCAAAGGTGGATAAGCAGCCCTGAAAAAGTTTCGACAGTCCTCTCAGCAGAGGGGCTAGTCCTTCTGGAATAACCCATCCATCCTAGGTGTAGCTATACTATAGGGAGGTCCTCTGGTGGGAGGAAAGACAGGGAAAGACCTCCTGTAGAAGGAAGGATTTCATCTAAGTCATGAAGGAAACTGGGCAGCCGAGGCGATGAAGAAGACCGGACCAGACATGGCAGAGAACCAGAGAAAGGTACACAGGCAGGAGCGGGTATGTTGCATGTGAGAGGCCACAAGAAGGCCAGCATCTCTGCATCCTAGAGTAACCAAAGGGGAGTTAAGGGTAGGAAGGGACCAGCCTGTCAAAGGGGAGAGATGCTTGACTGACTGATGTTATTTTTATTAACTATGTACTAAGCTCAGTTGTTTCTGCTCCTGATTTTTGAGGTCTCTAAATTATGGTGCCCTGAGAAAAACCCTGATTACCTCACCCTAGTTCTGGTCTCCACTAAGAGTCAAACCCAGGTTAAAGATTCTTATTTCTGTCTTGTTTTTATATCACATGGCAAGAAGTTACCTGCCAAACCCAAGCCAGCAACATGCATTATTTCTAAGCCGTGTAACTCCTTAGCCTTCCCCTGCCAAAAATCCCACTCTGATTTGTCACACCAAAAGGCTGGCATCTTAGTAAACAGTAGTCTACACTTCTGTTCTTTCTGAGTCACCATGAATGTTCAAACCCTGAATGCCAGCCCTTTGGAATGTGCCCTGCAGTGTATAATGGAGCAGAGGGGGTGGGCAGGGCCACAGGGTCAGCTGCATTTGCAAAGGTGATTTCTGTAGGTCCACCAGTCAACATGGGATGAGTGGAGGCTGTCTCATGGCGCCAGGGGCCAGGGAGGTTCCCCCTGTGGCCTGGGGTACTACTGAAGGCAATGGGGGTAGGGACTGGGAGGGAACGACAGAAAGTATCATAGCCTAGACATGGCAGTCCATTATAGCTTTGGAGTTAGTGCTGGGAGGGGACTTACTTAGAGGTCATCTACTCCTCCCTGCATTTGACAGATGAATAAACTGAGGCCCAAAGAGATGGATGTAACTGATTCAAGGTTAAATAGGTAGCAAGTGACAGAGGCAGAATTCAAGCTCATATTTTCTGATACCAAATCCAGGGCTTATGCCAGAACTGTGGTACGTGGGGCAAATCCATGTGGGGTCAATGGTGGCACACGATAGAGCAGTTATACTGGGGCAGGGCATCACCAGATCCCTAGAAAATCCACTTAGATGCTCCCTCGGGGATTGGAGGGAGAAGGAGAGTGGCAAAGGTCCCCAAGTACAATCATACTGCCCAGGGCTGCTGGCCCATGGAGCACTCTACAAGCAGACAGAGAGGAGGCAATCTCCTTGGGAAGGAAGCAGGTTCTCTTTTTCCTGCTTTCCTCGAAGGAAATTGAGAAGGTGGAGAAGAACATTCTTCCTCTCTAGGGCTGTCTTCCTGGGTTTGGACTGAACTCCTGTGGGGAGCTGGGCTTACCCAGCCCCAGTGGTTCCAGTTTCCTCCTCGGTGAGGCCACACCAAGCCCTTTTACTCTTCTGAGGACTTGCTGTAGGCATCCTCTTTGCTCTAAGTGCCCCCAGCTGGCTTGGCACTGCCAAGATTTCTATATAACTTCCTATACTTTCTGGAACCAGGGAGTAAGCAGCTTATGAGATGATGGGGAAATACCCCTCCCCACCGATAACTCTGGAACCCCAGGGAATGACTTCATGTCTCTTGGTTTGCCGTCTCCTATAAAATGAGGGGCGTGTCCTCAATGGGTCCAATCTGGGAGCCAGCTAACAGACAGGACCCTGGCTCTTGACCAGAGGACCTGAGCTCACATCTTGTCTCTGATAGTTACTGACTGTGTCATCTCAGGCGAATCCTGTATTCTGTCTGAGCCTCAGATTTCTCAACTGTAAAATAAGGAGGTTAGATCTGATGATTTCTGGGGTCCCTTCCAGCTTTAGATCCAGCATTCTATGATTTTCTGACTGACAGAAAGGGAGGAGAATTGACATTTGTATAAGGCATCGGCAATGAGGAGGTAAGGGAGGGCAGATTCCCTTGAAATTATTTTTTGTATTAAAAAGGGTGTCCTCATCCTTGAAACTCTTGAAAAGATGGGGAACCACCAGATCGATCCCTGGGGTCTCTGTCATCTCTGAGATGAGCCTATGAATCAAAGCTTGAGGAAAACTATTGGCCATAACAGGGTTGGGGAATTGCCCTAAGCTGCCTCAGACAAGATGCCTATAACTAGCTGCGCGAACGTAGAAGGCTGCTAATCCCAAACCAGTTGGCTTCATCCTGGTTCTCCAGTGGTTCCCTTGGGCTCTTTGGGTTCAAATAAAAACATCAATGGCTTTCCAAGCTCTTCCCACCTGATCCCTTCCTTTCTTTCCAGGCTTCTTGCATATGACTTTCTTCTCCACCTACTGTTCCTTCTATATGATGATCTATCTCCTATCTCTATGCCTTTGCCCTGGCTGTGCCCCATTCCTGAAACACACTCCCTTGTTCCTTCTATATGATGATCTATCTCCTATCTCTATGCCTTTGCCCTGGCTGTGCCCCATTCCTGAAACACACTCCCTTGTTCCTTCTATATGATGATCTATCTCCTATCTCTATGCCTTTGCCCTGGCTGTGCCCCATTCCTGAAACACACTCCCTTTTCACCTCTTCCTCTTAAGAGTCCCTTCAAGCCTCAGCTTATGTTTGGAGGTTTTGGTTCTATAAGATTATTCACTTACAAAATTGAATAATATGGAAATATGTTTTGTGTGATAATGCAGATATGTAACCCAGATTGAATATGACTAGAAAGAAATAATATAAATATAACCCAGACTAAATTGCTTCTCAGCTCTGGGAGTGAGGAAGGAAGAAAGGAGGGAGACGGCATGGATCATATGACTTTGGAAAACTTATGTGGAAATTTGTTATTAAAACACATTTTTTTAAA
This sequence comes from Monodelphis domestica, assembly GCF_027887165.1. Classification (NCBI taxonomy): domain Eukaryota; kingdom Metazoa; phylum Chordata; class Mammalia; order Didelphimorphia; family Didelphidae; genus Monodelphis; species Monodelphis domestica. The sequence continues at coordinate 23,717,712 of NC_077227.1, read as the reverse complement.
AAAGAAATAAGCAAAAAAAAAAAGCCTGGGCTCATGTGCCAAGTTCCAGATGAAGCCACAACTGCTTGGTGCCCTCCTGCTCCCCCTTCCAAACTTCTTTGTATTCATTTGATGTGTGGGAGAGTTTTCCCATTGGAATGTGAGCTCCATTAGGGCAGAGACTGCTTCAATGTTATCCTGATGCAGTGCTTGGCATACAGTAGGTGCCTAATCAGTGCATGCTGGTTGATTGGTAGAGCAGGCAGTAGGAGCCATCTGGCCCAGCCCTTTCCTGCAACAGAGGAGGAATAGAGGTCCAAGAGAGGTTCTCCAGGACCCCTGCGAAAGAAAGGAAGATGGCAGAAGGCAAGGCAGGGGTTCCTGGGGCCAACCTGGACACTAACCCAACCAGTGGGTTTGCTGGATGACAAAATGCAGGATATTAATAGCCTCGTTCACAAGACTGCCCTGCTGCTCCTGTGCCTACGCCTTGAACTTCAGGTCTTAAGCAGGCTCTGTCCTGCAAACCCACGTGCCTGGGCCACAAGGCTCCCTTGTCCAAGGTGGCTAACTAAGGACGGGGCGCCCTCTTCAGGCACGCTGGGGACACAGCGGCAGCCAGAGCCTTTGTGTCACCAGGAGATTCAGGACACGGAGACTGGCATCCCCCAGCACAGCTCAGTCTTCAAGGGAGAGGGGTGCCTGGAGCCCGGCATGCACAGGGAGCACCCCTTTCCCTTCAAGCCAGTCCGGGGCGGGCTAGGTCAAAATGGCATCTGTTCTGCCAGAGCTGGGGCTGGGACTTGGGGATCTGCCTCCCAGACCTTCGAAATCTGAGGCTAGAACATTAGAACTCCAGGGAGCATCCTAATATGGGGGCAGGGGGAGGGCAGGTACTACTGTTGTTGGCTCCATTTTACAGAGGAGAAAATTAAGGCTCCGACATGTCGTGGTCTTGTAATTGGCAGGAGATGCTCAGGGCAGACACTGGAAATGGGACCAGTCTCCAAGGTGACTGAATCATCACTACAGCAGGACTTTATCAGGGCTGCTGGGAATGGGAAGGCAGCCTGTTCTTCTGTAGCTTACTTGTGGGTTGTGTGTTCGTTTTCTCTTTTAGACAAACCATCCCCAGAAGAGTTTTAAAGTTTTATCATCCAAAAGGTATAACAGTAAAAAATTGTATTTCTGTTGGGAAAAGAAACTTTTAAAGAATCGTTGAACTCTGCTCCAGGGACCAGATCATCGGGAGAGAATCCCTCTTCCTAGCAACTCTTGGCTTCAAACTCAGTTTGGCCAGAATTCATATTTCGACAACCACTTAAAGCTTTTGTGGCCACCAGGGTTTGGGGGAATGAAGCTTACATTCCCATCCTATCCAAAGTACCCGGCTCCCAGCTGGCAAGTCAGAGGCAGGATTCACACCCACCTCTGTCCCAATCCCAATGCTTGCACTCAATCCACAGACTATAGCTTGTGTTATTCAAAGAATCCAGGACACAGAACCAGAAGAGCAGAGTTCAAATCCTGTTGGAGATACTTAGTACTTGTGTGACTATCGATAAAGTCACTTATCTCTCAATGCCTCGGTTTCTTCCTCTGTAAAATTGGGAATCACACTGTTTCCCCATTGGAAGTTAGGTGAGGAAAGTGTTTGATGAACTTGGAAGCACTTATAGGAATGAATTATTGTTACAAGGGATCTGGTATAGGCAGTGTGGTATAGTGGGGAGAGCGCTGGACTTGGCATTGGAAGGATCTCATTGCTGTGTCTGCAGGATGTCAGGTGAGTTTGGATAAGCCTCTGAGATTTAGCTTCCTCAAATGGAAAAGTCCTAGAGGACTTACTTCACAAGGATAGAGCAAAGCTTCAGTAACTTCTAGCCAGCGCAAGCATCTTCCCTATTGCTAGGAGCCATCCACATCCACCAGCAAATCGCATCATTTTTGAGGCTGCCACACAAAACATTTCAATAGTGTCAAGGAAAAAGAACAGAAGTCTCCTTGCATTCATTCTTTAAGAACTGAGGAAGAATGACAACAATTGAACACTAAAATCTTCCCACCAGCTCCAGTACAAAATCCTCAGAGGATGCCTCAGGGGGTCCAGTTCCCATCCTAAACAGGGAGGCAGTGGAGTCAAAGTGGAAAAAAACAGGAAGCCTGGAGTCAGGGGAGCCTCAGGTTTGAATCCTGCTTGTGTGGCCAGGGAGAAGTTCAGCTGACCTCTCTGAGGCTCACCTACAAAATGGGATCATAATGTCTGCAGGATCGACACCAAAGAGGAATTTGGAGCATCAAATGAGAGGATGCAGGTGGGGTGCTTTGCAGAAACATAAAGCCACTGTATGGGATTTATTGTACTATTTACAGGGAAGAATGACTACATGTGGGATTTCATTGATAGAGAGAACTTCCAGATGAGAAAACTCTCTCTACAGATGCTAGTCAGCACCTTCTGGTTTTAGAGTGCTGCTTGGAATAGGGAACAATTAAGTGACTTGTCCTAGGTCATATAGCTAGTCTATCTGAGGTAGAACAGAACCTAGGTCTTCCTGACTTTAAGCCAGTTCTCTCTCCACTACACTCTGGGCTTTCTCCCTGTCTCTCCTCTCTCAGGGTCTCTGTCTCTCTTCTGTCTCTGTCTTTCTCTATTTTTTCCCTGTGTCTCTGTCTTTGTCTCTCTTTAGCTCTTCTGTCTCTATTTCTTTCTCCTCCTCTCTGTCTCTCTTTGTCTCTCTTCTATTTCTGTCTCTTTCTCTGTTTCTCACTCCTCTGTGTTTCTGTCTCCTTATTTCTTTCTCCTCTCACTGTTTCTTTCTCCTCTCTCTTTCTCTATTTCTTTCTCCTCTCTGTCTTTGTCTCTCTTCTGTCCTATTTCTTTCTCTGTTTCTCTCTCCTCTCTGTGTCTCTCTTCTCTCTCTTCTGTTCCTCTCTTTATCTTTGTCTTCTGTCTCTTTGTTTCTCTCCCCCCTCTGTCTGTCTCTCTTTTTACCTCTTTTTCTCCATTTCCCCCTCTCTATCTCTCTTTGTCTCTGTCTTCTGTCTCTCTGTTTCTTTCCCCCTCTGTCTGTCTCTCTTCATTTCTCTTTCTCCATTACTCCCCTCTCTCTGTCTCTCTTTGTCTCTGTCTTCCATCTCCATCTTTCTATTTTTCCTCTCCTTTTCTTACTCTCATATATGCCCAAACACCTCCATGTATATTTGCACCTACATATGCAAAAATAGAGGCAGGTCTTGCCCTTACACTGAACTTCGCTTCCATCTGTAAAATGTATTTTTTCACACTAGTATTTCCTACCTTTTAGTGTTGATTTAATATGTATTTGAGAAAATATATAATAAATAGATGATATAGAATGAAAAAAATAGCTATCTCCTTACTGAGGTAGGATGGCATTGTGGGTAGAGAACTGACCTCTGAGTCCGGAAGCCCTGGAAACAAGTCTTGCCTCTGACATCTCCTGGCAGGACCCTTCCCTACTATGTGCCTTGCTCCCCAAGCATCTCTCAGACTCCTTCCAGAGCAGCTGAAGAGCTCATAGGTGGAGGGTGTTGCTGCCTGGGGGGTCCCTACCCCTGGCAATCAGAAATCCAGTGGATTCTCTAGAAGTCCAAAGAAATGGAAAAAAGATGCTCTCCATTGCCTCTATATTGGTCCAGCTGGGGGATGTCATCCATGTAGGATACTCCCTCCAGTGGTGCCAAGATGCAATTCCTCTGTAACTTAGAGACTTGCCCAGGGCTAAGGAAGGCTGTAGGGATCTCCTCTGGTCCAGAGCTGCTTGGCAACAGATGCAGGATGTCCATCAAGGGCTTTCTGATTCTAAGCTCTATGTCACTTTCCCTTTATTGTTTTAATAATAACACACACACACACCGGGAGGTCCATATACATGTGTATTTGTTTATATAAATATGACAAATGTGACATATTATACATACAGTATATACAGTAGCCACCTTGAGATTCTAAAAGCATTACTTTTAATGATACATGCTGAATAATAATATAGCAATATCTTGCTTCTAATGTTTCCTTTTTGTCTCTTTTTAAAAATCCTTACCTTCTCTCTAAAAATCAATACTAAGTATTGCTTCCAGAGGCAGAAGAGTGGTAAGAGTTAGGCCATGGCAGTTAAGTGACTTACCCAGGATCACATAGCTAAGAAGTGAAGTGACTGAGGCCAAATTTGAACCCAGGACCTCCTGTCTCCAAGCCTGACTCTCAATCTGCTGATTCACCTTGCTGCACCTCCATTTTGTCTTTCAAGGATTGGAGTTTTCATCCATAAGAATGAGACACAGACCCAAACTCACCATATTTGACTGAGGAGAGAATCCTGCAGAGCTTCCAGGACCCTCCTCCCACCATCCCATAGTCTTTCTGTACTTAGGGAAGTTTGCCTCTCCCCAGATGGTGGGTCCTGCCCAGGAGGTGCCCTGTTGGCAGAACCATTGAGACCTTCAAGTCATCTCCACTTCATGAAGGACATCCCTGTGAGACAGCTTTGCTGCAAGTCAAGACATCATCTCATGATGCCCTTGGTCGTCTGAAAACAAAGGATGAACAACAACTATATGCTGGGCTCCATACTCTGGGGAAAGGCAAAGATAATGCCTGCCCTCCAGGAGCTCGCATTCTATTGGATGAGACATCCAGTAAACAAGTAGGAATTTGCAACATCAACACAGCCTAGATGGAAGAGAGTCTAAAGGAGAAGACCCTATTGGCAGAGGTCCTAGAAAGATCCAAGAGTGCAAGGAGTCTCCTTGTTCAGATGACTCTGAAGGAGATTAGAAAACTTGGCCCATGTAACGGGGGGGGGGGGTGTGAGGGGGGGTGAGTTAGCAACCAAGCTGGGATGGGAACCTCTAAGTCCCCTGCTCTTTTGACAACATTCTGCTGCATAGATCCATGTGCCAATGTGAAGATTAGTTGGAGGAATGGACCTTTTGGATATCAAATGCCTTGCGGAGTTGAATAACAACAAAATGGTAACTTAATTGAGTTTCTATGAAATCCCCAGAATTAGATGCATGAGAGAAGTGGCAACTTCTGACTCCATAGAAGCATCGACTCCACAGGGATCTTAAAGGGTGTCATCTTGTGGAATCAACTGTTGGAATATGGAGAGCCAAAGAAAATGTTAAATATGACTCAGTTACCTCTTATCATCATATTCACTGAAAAATCTTCTCCCAGCCTTGTCAGCCTGGCACTGTCAGTTCAAATCACTTCTTTCAGTAGGTTTCTTGTAAAAATATCATTTCTAGGAAGCAGCTAGGTGGCTCAGTGGATGGAGAGCCAGCCTAGAAATGGGAGGTCCCAGGTTCAAATCTGGCTTCGGCGGACACTTCCCAGCTGTGTGACCCTGGACAAGTCACTGAACCCCCATTGTCTAGTCTTAATTGCTCTTCTGCCTTAGAACCAATATGCAGTATTGATTTTAAGAAGGAAGGTAAGGGTTTAAAAAAAATAGCATCACTTTTCAGTGAGATTCTGGCTCAGCCCCTTATTTAGTGGCGACCCTGGGAAGGTTGATCATCATACTTTATTGCTATGTATAGTTTTCTCCTGGTTCTTCTCACTTGCCTTTACATCAGTTCATATCAGTCTCTCCAGGTTTGTTTGTGTGTGTGTGTGTGTGTGTGTGTGTGTGTGTGTGTGTGAATATCTTGTTCTCCATTTCTTATGGTACAATAATATTCCATTACAATCACATACCAGAATTCATTCAACCATTCACCAACTGGAATTCCCTCAATCCCCTAATGGATATCCCTTTGGTTTCCAGTTCTTTGCCATCACAAAAGGAGCTGCTAGAAATATTTTTGTACAAGTAGTTCCTTTGCCTCTCTTTGATCAAAGAGTATTCACAGTTTTAGGGACTCTTATATACCTCTTTTTTAAAAAACTCTTATCTTTCAGAGTAGAATCATTGGGTACTGGTTCCAAGTCAGAAGAGTGGTAAGGGCTAGGCCACTGTATTGTGTTGGGTTGTTTTGTATTATATCACATCATATCATATTAGTTATGTTATATTTTACTATATTATTATTATTATTATAGATGGAACCTGAAGCCTTTGAGACTGGCAAGACCTACCAGTCCCCAATAAGACTTGTGTCCTATTGGCATGACCTCTGAGGACCCAGGATCGCCTCCGCACTATGGCGAGCCATTGAAAGAGGCTGTTGGTGGCGGGGTCCATCTCTAAGTGAGGAGCATAAGCCTGCAGAACTCTGAGATGTCTATGTTTGGGCTAAAGCGAGAGACTCACTGAAAGGATGTTTTTGAGCTGCTCTTAATAAGTGCTCTTGGTTACAAACGTGACTGGTGATGACACATGCTCCCTCAAAGGAGTCTGCTTGGCCTTGGGATTGGATTGAAGCCATTCGGAGGGTTTTTTGTTTGCTTTCTTTGTCGGGAGACTGACACATTTTCAAAAACAAGTTTTAGGTGGAAATCCCCATGAAGAAGGGACTGTTTGGTAAAGCCCTGTGTACACTGTCCTGTGCAATTATAGAGAAAGAAGGCACCAGACCATGCAATATATATATATTTTTTAATCATCCACTAAAGTTGGGACCTGAGTAGAAGTCTTCCCTGCCAACCACTGACTCTTATAACTGATCTCTCTCTCTCTCTCTCTCTCTCTCTCTCTCTCTCTCTCTCTCTCTCTCTCTCTCTCTCTCTCTCTCTCTCTCTGTCTCTGTCTGTCTCTGTCTCTCTGTCTCTGTCTCTCTCTGTCTCTCTCTGTCTCTGTCTCTGTCTCTCTCTCTCTCTTTCTTTCTCTCTCTCTCTCTCTCTTTCTCCCCCGTCTCTCTCTGTCTCTGTCTCTCTCTTTCTTTCTCTGTCTCTTTCTCTCTCCCTCTCTCTTTCTCTGTCTTTCTCTTTCTTCCCCCTCTTTTCCCCCTTTCTTTCTTTCTTTCTTTCTTTCTTTCTTTCTTTCTTTCTTTCTTTCTTTCTTTCTTTCTTTCTTTCTTTCTTTCTTTCTTTCTTTCTTTCTTTCTTTCTTTCTTTCTCTCTTTCTCTCTTTCTCTCTTTCTCTCTTTCTCTCTTTCTCTCTTTCTCTCTTTCTCTCTTTCTCTCTTTCTCTCTTTCTCTCTTTCTCTCTTTCTCTCTTTCTCTCTTTCTCTCTCTCTCTCTCTCTCTCTCTCTTTCTCTCTTTCTCTCCTTCTCTCCTTCTCTCTCTCTCTCTCTCTCTCTCTCTCTCTCTCTCTCTCTCTCTCTCTCTCTCTCTCTCTTTTTCTTCTCTCTCTCCTCTGACTTTAGGCTTTCAGCCTGGAGCATCCAAATTAGCACTTAAATAGAAACTCTCAGGTTGTTCTCTCATTGTGTCTTTTTTTACTAGATTATAAAGGGCTGAATGTCAGGAAACCTGCTTGAGCCTTTTTAGGTAGTAACCTTGGTCCATGGAATAAATGGAATAGATGGATAAGATCCATCCATCCATGGAATAGATGGATAAGTAGAATAGATGCTTCACAATTGAACAAGACCAAAGGCCTCAGATTTAGAATTAGAAGAATATGGCTCAGTCCTGGTTCCGCTATTTACTACACAGGTGACCTTGGATAAATCACTTCCTCTTTCAAGACTCAGTTCTCTTACCTATAACTTGAGATAGTTGTAATGGGTGATCCTCAAAGTCCCTTTCTGTTCAAAATCCTAGGACTTCATGGATTAAAGAAGGCCCAGGTTTTATTTATCAGAGATGGCATGAGTGTGTGTGTGTGTGTCTATGTGTGTGTAAGGTGGCAAAGTGGCATAATAGACAGAACATTGGACCTGAGTTCAGATATGGTCTTAGACACTTACTAACAGTGTTACCTTGGGCAAGTCACTTAACCCTCTGGGCCTCAGTTTATTCATCTGTAAAATGATCTGGAGAAGGAAATGACAAACCACTCCAGTATCTTTTCTAAGAAAACCCCAAATGGGGTCACAAAGAGTCAGACATGACTAAAAAACTACTGAAGACAATGATACAATGGAGGGACAGTTAGTCTCAAAGTCAGGGAGTCCAAAGGTCAAATCTTCTGATACTTCGGTATTAACTACTTGAGTGCCTTGATGAGTTACTTGACTCCTCAGTTCTCTAAGGAATTTTTTAAGACTAAAAATTGTAGAAATGGTATGGACAGGAATGAGTAAATGGAGCTTCCTCATCAGGGGGGCTCCCTACATCAATGATATCCCATGTCCTCTCCCTATCTATTTGTCCCATCTACTCACCTGTAGGGAGTCTTTGCCAACCATTGAAGAATGTTTCATTCATGTCATTTACTGAGAAATTCATGGCACTGACGTGTGACATTGCTATTTATGAGACTCAATCAATTTTTTAAAAGTTTGTAGGATTCAGAAATGGAAGGGACCTCCGACAGAGTCTGGTTCAGTTCTCTTATTTTACAAGTAAGGAAGCTCAGATACAAAGATGAGAAGGTTCTGTCCAAGGTCACTTAAGTGTTAAGTGGCAGGGGCAGGATTTGAACCCATGTCCTACAACTCCAAATCCATGGCTCTTTCCACGATTTAGTTGTCTATTATGTACAGAAGACTACCTGAAGTGCTATGGAGGATGGAAGATGGATAATTCCTGGTTTCTACTCACAGCGAGCTTCCATTTTCATACAAGGTCTACCAAACAGAAGATTAGGAAGCATGTAGTGTCTCCATGACCCAGGGAGGGGAGGGCTCTTTCCCCTGGTCAGGTAGCAAGAGATATGAAGGCTAGAAAGGTAGAAGGGGTCTAGGTTATGAAGGCCTTTGAATGCCAACCTGAAGAGTTTGTATTGGTCCTGAAAGCAATAAGGAGTCAATGGAATTTACTGAGAAAGGAAGTGATATAACTGGATCTGTGCTTTAGGCTAATTACTTTGGGGGCTGAATGGAGGACAGACTAGAATGGGGGGAAATTGGAGGAAGGCAGACCCACTTCACCAGTGGTGATCAATATCCTCTTCTTCCTAGCCCAGATTATATTTAAAGTCAGCCTTTCCCATGAGATGGTGAACTCCTTAAGGATGGGCAAGGACTATCTTTGCATTCCCCGTATTTGACACAGTGCCTGGCACAGAGTAGTCACTGCTAAATACTTAATGTCTAAATGGCCTTTTTGTTCACATCATCATCTTTTGCCAGCCTGCCCACAAGGCACTAGTAGTAGAAGACAACAGCTCAGGTATAGTCATCTAGAGAGCACCAGTCTTTCTCCCACTCTCATGTTATCTATAGTCATTCCATTGAGGATGGTTATGGGTTACATGATATACTAAAAAAAAAGAGCCCAGGGTTTGGGATTGAGATTTCAGTCATCTTCTCATATTGCAGTAGCAGGAGGGCCAGATGTGTTGAGAGGAGGAACTGAAAAAGAGTCAAGCGAGTGGTCTTTGTAACAAAGAACTATAGTGGGACGTGCTGGGGGATGGAGAAGGGTTGATGTTCCTAAAAGGATTTTCTATTGTTGCTGAATGCAGATTTCACTAGAGTGTATTGCTGGGGAAAGTGACATATACTGTTCTCTCTTGTAAAGTATCCAAGATCTTAGGAACAGAAAACACCCAAGGGCTGAGCAGTGATAGCGCTGTATCCCAAAGTCAGTTATGGTTGCGCTCTCATGAGCCTTGCTCTGCTCTCTTGGATGCTCATGTGCTAGGCAATTATTTGTCTTTCTCACTTCCCTGAAGCCACAATGATGAAGAATATGATAACAAAAAGGGCTCAAGATTTAGACAGTCAGACAGACAGACACAGACAGAAAGATAGATAGATAGATAGGTAGGTAGATAGATAGATAGATAGATAGATAGATAGATAGATAGATAGATAGATAGATAGATAGATGGATGGATGGATGGGTGGGTGGATGGATAGATAGGTAGATAGATAGGTAGATAGATAGATAGATAGATAGATAGATAGATAGATAGATAGACAGACAGACAGACAAACAGATAGACACAGACAGACAGACAGATAGATAGATAGATAGATAGATAGATAGATAGATAGATAGATAGATGGATGGATGGGTGGGTGGATGGATAGGTAGGTGGTTAGATGGATAGGTAGGTGGATGGATAGAGAGTTAGAGACATAGATAAATTAATGGATAGATGGGTATATGAATAGAGAGATGGATAGGTAGATGGAGGGATAGTTAGATTGATAGATGCATAGATATACAGATAGATATGTAGAAGAATGGATAGATGGATGGATAGATAGATAGACAGACAGATAGACAGATAGACACAGACAGACAGATAGACAGACAGATAGATAGATAGACACAGACAGATAGACAGACAGACAGATAGATAGATAGATAGATAGATAGATAGATAGATAGATAAATGGACAGATGGATGAATAGAGTTGGGTAGATGAATAGTAAATAGATGGATGGATAGATAGGTAAATGGATGGATGGATAGATGGATGGATAGATGAATAAGTAGATAGATACATATATACAAAGATAAATAGTTAGATATTATATGATCTATATCCACTCCCTTCAAGCACTATTTTTAATAACCATTCCTGATTCATGCCACATATTAGCAGATGAAGGTGAAGCTCCCTGTATCTTAATAATATTTTAGATCTTTCCTTTACAGTTATTACATTCCATTTTGTATACAACTTATTTGAGTCCTGTTCCCAACCTTCTATTTAGATTATAAGCTCTGGGGCAGCTAGGTGTCTCAGTAGTTAGAGAGCTAGGTCCAGACACAGAGATGGCAGGTTCTGGGTTCAAATGTGAACTCTGACACTTCCTAGCTGTGTGATCCTGGGCAATTCACTTAACTCCCATTGCCTAGCTCTTAACTCTTCTGCCTTGGAACCAATACACAGTACTGATTATAAGATGGAAGGTAAGGGTTAAAAAAAAAGATTTTAATCTCTGAGAGGGCAGGGATAGTAATTTTAAATCTTTGTATTTCCACTGCCTAGCAGAGTAAACTGTATTCAATATGTACTTAGTAAACTTTGCTGAATTAAATTGAATTGGATTAACTTAAAAGTCCTACTTTTCTCTCATTCCTTTGCAATCATGGGGTCCTTAATCTGAGTTTTATTGGAAAGAACCTGGAACTGGGAACTAAGAAACCTGAATATGAATCTGACTCCATTACTCAGCATCGTGACCATTGGAAAGTCCTCTTACCTTTCTGGGGCTCAGTTTACTCCTCTGAGAAACAGGGATAATAATATTTACATAAAAATAATCCTGTCTCATGAATGTGCTGTTATGACTTTCCTACACCATAAAGCAGCATGGATTATTATTATTTGTGCATGGCACTCTGGGCACACAGAAGAAGTTAACTGATGTCATTTGTGGGAGATTTTCATTCTCTGAGGGTAAATGGCTTACTGAAAACTGAAATCAAAGATCAGAAAATATTTATGAAGTGCCTACGGTGCATCAGGCACTGTGTTAGATGGTGGGGACACCCACCATAAACCAAAACAGTCTGCACCCAGAAAATACTACATTGTCTTGTAGGGACTCTTTAAGTAGTTCAAATCACTCTTGAGATGATATTCTTTCATACTCACCCTATTCTTTCTCATAAATTCTCTCTGAGGTTAAGGCTGTTATTCTCCATTTTCTCAAAAAAGGAAATTGATATTCAAAAGGGTAAGTGTGTATGTGTGTGTGTGTGTGTGCATACATGTCTGTGTATGTATGTGGAGGAGAAAGGAGAGACAGACACAGACAGACAGACAGACAGCGAGAAAGGGAGATTGAGAAATTTCTAGCCAACTTTAGAACATATAGGAATGAGTGTGGACTTTATCTCAACAAAGGTTAGGTCCCATGGCAGGCAGGTTTCAGTGGTGTTAAGGCATGACATACCACATGAGTTGGAATTGGAAGGAAGCTCAGAGATCGCAGTACCATGGAAAGGGCAGTAAGCTTCAAATAGAAGGACCCAAGTGAGAATTCATCAGGTTTGTCATAGCCTAGAGGTGGAAGATCATCTCTTTCTGCTATCAGGGAGACCAATGGGGACAGGGGAAAATGTGTCAGCTTGGATAAAGGACCTGGAGTCCAATTAGAGCTCTGGATGCTGTTCAGTCATTCAGTCATGTCCAACTCTGTGACTCCATGGACCATAGCTCTCCAGGTCCTTCTATCCTCCGCTATCTCTTAAAGTCTGGCCAAGCTCATGGTCATTGTTTTATGGTTTTGTCCATGACAGTGTCTCTCCATCTCGTTCTCTGCTATCCCCTTTCTTTTTGCCTTCTGCCTTGCCCATATCAGGGTCTTTTCCATTGAGTTCTGGGTCTCATTATGTGGCCAAAGTCTTTAAGCTTCAGCTTCAGTATTTGAGCTTTCCCAGAATAGTCTGAATTCATTTCCTTAATTATGGACTGATTTGATCTCTTTGCTGTCCACAGGACTCTCAGAAGTCTTCTCCACCACCAGAATTGGAAAGCATCGATTCTGTGGTGCTCAGCTTTCCTTACAGTCCAATTCTCACAGCCATACATTACTCTGGAAAAACCATAGCGTTGACTGTGTAGATCTTTGTCAGCGAGGAGATGTCTCTGCTTTGGGCTAGGCTGTCCAGATTTGTCATTGTTTTCCTTCTGAGGAGCAAGTGACTTTTAATTTCATGGCTGCACTCACCACCTACAGTGATCTGTGAGCCCAGGAATATAAAATCGGACACTGCTTCCATTTCCTCTCCCTCTGTTTGCCAGGATCTGATGGGGCCAGTTGCCAAGATTTTAGTTTTTTTGATGTTGAGCTTCAAGCCAGCTTTCACACTCTCCTCTTTTACTTCCTTCCAGAGGCCTCTTAATTCTTCACTTTCTGCCATCAGAGTGGCATTGTCTGCTTCTCTGAGATAGTTGATATTTCTCCCAGCAATCTTAAGTCCCAGTTTTGATTTATTCAGGCCGCCATTTTGCATGATATCCTCTTCATAAGTCAAATAAATAAGGTAACAATATATACAGCCTCGATGTTCTCCTTTCCCCATCTTAAACCAATCAGACATTCCATGTCTGGTCCTAACTGCCACTTCAT